>NC_056745.1:613188189-613368189 GCF_019279795.1 Protopterus annectens
AGGAGTAGAAAAGATTTATAATGTCCTGTTGTATAGGCACTGGCATGATTAGAGGCATGTGGTAAGCATACAGAGAGATTAGTTTTTGAAATGAGAAGGGCAAATGGATTGATACCAGAACATTTATTGTTTGGATTACTAGTGAAAGCAGATAATTATGCCATTCACTCTTTCAGGATAATGAGGGCACTGGATTTGGTAGCTGAAGGAAGGTCTGTTCAGGTGCTTGAAATGGCAGATCTGTGGGATTCTAGGGTAATTTTGGGCTACATTTGTTAGGGGATTAAGGGGGAAGGTGTTGTGATGTTGGTATTCATTGTTAGTTTTATTTTTCAGGTAAGAAGCTTGTATTCATGATGGGATTCTATTTTGTTTATTGGGCTGTTAGAAGACAGAAGGCAAGACCTGGTGATATAAATGTGGGTCTGGATTTACCACAGTGACCAGTCCAGTGATATAGTCATCGAGGCATGCAATGGTGCCAGTTGATTTCTGTGTTGGAGCAGGTAAGCCAGAGATGTGGTGATCCAGTTGGGTTAGTGATTCATCCTGAGGTAATGATGTTGGGCTTGTACCAAAAAGGAGGTTGCTTACTTTGTTAATAAAGGATTTGTTAGCGGTTTGTAGGAGGATTCAAGGGACTAAGGTAATTTGCTTGGCAATAATTCCTAGGTTGGTGTGGTGGGATGCTGCTACATTTAAGGAAATGGAGGTTGTCATGAAATGAGATACTGCCAGCCCACCTATGTGGAATTTTATAAATAATTATGTCATTTGTGAATATTAATATGATTTATACAGAAGTGTAACAAAAGGAGATACTGCCAGCCCAGCTATCTTGAATTTTGTAAATAATTATATGTCATTTGTGAATATTCGCATGATTTATATAGAAGTGCAACAGAAGGAGATACTGCCACCACAGCTGTCTGGAATTTTGCAAATGGTTATGTGTCATTTGTGAATGTCAACATGCTTCATGTAAGATGCTTGTGTTACAACTGTATTAGAACTGTATGTTATGTGTATATCAAACTGCTGGTACAGAAGTGTGTGTTGAAAAGGTATTTTGCTAAGTACTGAGCTTAAAAATGTAACCACAGTGTACCCTACTGGATTAGAACAGAAATGTACCTGCACTATTGTAACTGTTTAGATGTATATATTTTTACAGTGAAACTGGAACACCTGAGGTTAACTTCAGAAAAATAGCTTAAATTAAATTACTTTATAGCTATGCAATAAAATATTTTATCTTTCAGTTACATGCAGTAGCAGACTCAATTTCTAGACCTAGAGGTTCACTGTATTGTCTTGGAAGTGCTTTAATTGCTTTATGACTTCCAGGATCTGCCGTTGAACTAAAAAAATCCTTGTCTATGTATTTTCACAGGTAGATGCTAAATGCTACCAGTTGCATCAATGGGGGTTTTACCTGGGATAGAGTCAGATGACGAGAAGTGTTGTCATCCTGCAAGCTATCCCAGCAGTAATATTTGAGATATTAATTTAAGAACTCTCTGAGAGAGACTGAGTATTCTGTATTTTCTTTGACCTGACAACATCAGCTGGAAGACCCACTCACCATATCTGCCTTCTTGCTCTGTACGTAAGGTAACTAGGATATGATAATTCTCTAAATATAGTCAGGAATACATCAAAGCTTAATTTAGATGTTTTCCTTTATTTATTTGAGACTGTCCTGCAATGTTGTTTTAAATATTTCTTGTTATTTTGAACTCTGATGTTACTGTGATTATATACTCAGTATTTTCTTATTCTTTAATTATTTATTATTAAATATATTTAAACCTTTCATTGTGGCTGATATTTGGGAGACATATGTAAGTTTTGAGAGTACTTGCATATTATCTGGTGACACTGTGGGCCACTCCTAATAGCCTTGCTCTTGGTCAACCTACCATTTGTGTAGTATTACACAGTAAGATTGGACTCCCTTTGTTAAGGGCCTTAAAGTAGCTGATAAGGACATGGCTGCTGGCAGTGATAACTACCTTATAGTTTGGGCAGAAGGGGGTATAGGTAGCAAACCTGTGCCAGCCTTTCCCAGGTGTGTGCATGTGTGTGTGTGTGTGTGTGTGTGTGTGTGTGTGTGTGTGTGTGTGTGTGTGTGTGTCAGCTACTTGGGTAGGGACACAAAATGCTGGTTGGACAGAGAGGGTGCTGGAGGTCCTGGCTTGGCAACTCAGCTGAGATCTTAACCTTATAGTTGTGCCAGTGGGGAATCTTATTGGGGATCTGGAGAAAGAGGGAGAAACCAGCCCTGGATTGACTATGGTCTCTGTGTGCTCTTAAGGGAAACTGCACTTGATGTAGATAGCTGCATCTGGAAATACTGTCTGTGTACCTGTCATCCTCCCAATGTACATTCCCTACTGTTGCCAGTGGTGGGGATTGAGGCTCTTTGATTACTGGGCCAGTGGTGGGGCATCATAGAGGTTACCAGGAAATTGCTTAACCATTGATTTGTTAGGGTGTGTGTAGCTTTAGGACTTTTTGTCAAAAAGCAGTGAGGCTTTGCAGATATGGAACCAGTGGGGTTCTATGAGGATGACGTGCATGTTAGTGATATAGATTTGGTCATTTTTAATGTCCAGTTGTCATTGTTCTTATATGAGGTATTTGGGTAATAGGCTGATATGTTTAAAATGGGTGGAGTAGGCTGCACAAGCAGCCTGATGGATGAAAGAAGGGCTTGTGTAGTTGGTCAAGGTGGTAGGACCTTCTTTTTCTCCATTTTGAAGTTTAGTTGGGACACTCAGTTGGGTAAAGTGTTCAGCGTCATGTTGCCTGGCAGAGTGGATTTGCGTTTAGTGAGCAGTAGGATGCTGCTAATATGTGGTTTGTGCGTGGTCTAACACTCTGTCTAGTTGTGAAGGTGTGTTGTTGAAATTATTGAAGTGTGTTTCATATAAGTGAGTGTTCCATTATGCTGCCTACTTGATTGTATGTTGTTGTCATGTTATGATGTGAGTTCGTGCTGTGGTCACAAAGTCATAAAGGTTTGTTGGTTTTATTTTTGGAGAAAGAGGATAGATCAGTGTCAATGGTGTTTTACGAGGGGGCAAGCCTACCTGTAACCCTCCATGTTGGATCAGCACTTCACTTACCCACATCTCTAAACACACCAACTCTGGGAATGCACTACAGCACTACAGCAGGGGAAAACAATAATTCTTAGTCCCCATGATAGCAGCATGACCTGTTCAACCACTGCTGATGTAATAAATAGGAATATGAACAATTTCTGTAATCACCAGTGATTATAACAAAATGACAGCACCCCCTATATTGCTATGTATATATATATATATATATATATATATATATATATATATATAGAGAGAGAGAGAGAGAGAGAGAAAGAGAGGGAGGTTCAAAGTTATTCACACATAGGTTAACCTTTTAGTTAGAATTCAAAAATGTTGCAAAAGAATTGTGGTCTGATTTTTTTTATTTTGTTTAATGCCCCAATCCCAGATTGTATACCAAAGTCACAAGTGTCCCTCTTTTGGTCCATTCTCGCTGTAGCTAGAAAAATTATTACAAATAATTGGAAGAGTAAAATTTCCTCTCTTTTAATCAGTGTGTTGTTTTAGTTAAGAATGTATGTTACAAAGAATCACAAACTATTAAAATGAGAATGTCGATTGTTACACATCAGTATTTATCTTGGCAAAAACTTAATGATCTATTAGAGAAATATTAATGGCTATATACATGTTATAACCTGTTGTGATACACTTTGTATATACAGTGGGTATAAAAAGTTTACACACTCCTGTTAAAATGCCAGGCTTTTGTGAAAAATGAGATCACAATAAATCATTTCAAACCTTTTCCCACCTTTAATGTGACCTATAACCTGTACAATTCAATTGAAAAACAAACAAATCTGTTAGGGGGAAAAATATAAAAAATAAAAAACATACAATAAGCTGGTTGCATAAGTGTGCACACCCTTAAACTAATACTTTGTTGTAGCACCTTTTGATTTAATTACAGCATTCAGTCTTCTTGGGTACACACCTGCCATCAATTAAAGAGACTCTGATTAACCCAAAATAAATTTCAGCTGTCCTAGTAGCATTTTCCTGACATTTACTCAGTTGCCTGCTACAGCAAAAGCCATGATTCACAGAGAGCTTACAAAGCATCGGAGGGATCTCACTGTGGAACGGTATCAGTCAGGAGAAGGGTACAAAAAAATTTCAACAGCATTGAATACACTATGAAACACAATGAAGACAGTCATCAAAAAGTGGAGATAATATCGGACAACAGTGATGTTGCAAAGAACTGGACATCCCTCCAAAACTGATGAAAAGACAAGATGAAAACCAGTTAGGGAGGCTGCCAAGAGACCTACAGCAACACTGAAAGAACTGCTGGAATTTCTGGCAAGTACTGGTTGTGTACTACATGTGTCAGCAATCTCCCGTATTCTCCATATGTCTGGGCTATGGAGTAGGGTTGCAAGATGGAAGCCATTTTTTACCCAGAAAAACATCTAGGCCTGTCCAAAATTTGCAAAACGGTACATCAAGTATCCCAAAAGCATGTGGGAAAATGTGTAATGGTCTGATGAGACCAAGGATGAACTTTTTGGCCACAATTCCAAAAGGTATGTTTGGGGCAAAAATATCACTTCGCATCACCAAAAAAATACCATCCCTACGGTGAAGCATGGTGGTGGCAGTATCATGCTTTGGGGTTGCTTTTCTTCAGCTGGAACTGGGGCTTTAGTCAAGGTGGAGGGAATTATGAACAGTTCCAAATACCAGCCACTTTTGGCCCAAAATCATCAGGTGTCTGCTACAAAACTGAAGATGAAGAGGAATTTCATCTTTTGACACGACAATGACCCCAAGCATACATCTAAATCAACAAAAGAATGGCTTCACCAGAAGAAAATTAAAGTTTTGGAATGGCCCAGCCAGAGCCCAGACCTAAATCCAATAGAAAAATCTGTGGTGTGACCTGAAGAGGGCTGTGCACAAGAGATGCCCTCACAATCAGACAGATTTGAAACACTTTTGCAAGGAAGAGTAGGTAAATATTGCCAAGTCAAGATGTGCCATGCTAATAGCCTCCTACCCAAGAAGACTGAATGCTGTAATTAAATCAAAATGTGCTTCAACAAAGTATTAGTTTAAGGGTGTGCACACTTATGCAACCAGCTTATTTTACTTTTCTTATTTTTTTATATATTTTTTATATTTTTTCCCCTAACAAATTTATTTGTTTTTCATATGAATTGTACAGGTTGTAGGTCACATTAAAGGTGGAAAAGGTTTTGAAATAATTTATTGTGGTCTCATTTTTTTATATCACAAAAACCTGGCATTTTAACAGGGGTGTGTTAACTTTTTATATCCACTGTAGTTATTTGATTATTTTGTTTTTTAAAATGTTCATTTTTCTGTTTTTAACTTTTAAAATTAATAAAAAGATTTTGAAAAAAAAAAATTTACACATGGGAAAAGTAGCAGACAATCTTCTTAAAGGCCTGCCAGCCATAATCTTGATAACACAACATATGATCATGTGAATTGCTAATTTATAGGTGGTACGTATTGAATATTTTTCGTTGACATCATGCATGAACAAATACAAAAGCATCTTTCTTTTCTGATCATCTTCATGCTTATGTATTCAGCTCTGATTACCTTTATTACTACTGATCTGTATTATATAATTATGTGTGTGCACCTCACAATGTTCCTTCATTATTTAGTTAGGAGGTTGTAGATTTCTTCACTTGCTGCATTAAGTTACAGCTGCCTGCACTGACAACTGAACATTTAGGGTCAGTTTGAATGTTTGCTGTGGTGAATGAAATGTATTGTGACTGTATGTTTTTCACTTGGTGAGCTGCATTATTCATTTATGCTTCAAAAATTAAGCACTTTGAGTCTATTGTTATCATTCCCCAAACACTTTGTTAGATAACTTAAAACTACATTTTGGAATGTATCAATTGCAGAACTATCTACATTTTTCACTGTATGAGAACACTTATAGCAAAGGCTTATTCTACAACATAAATCTAAGTAATTTAACATTTAAGGCAAGTTAATATAAACATCTGATGAATATAACCAAAAAGAAGTGTTTGTAATAAAGGGTTTTAATTGTTAAAGGTATGGCGATACATTGAAAGTATATGCTCTTCAGGACCCAATGTTTAACAAGGTTTAAAAGATTTATAAATGTGGAAATGTTATGTTTAGAGAATAGATTGAGCCCTTCTTTAAAGTATAATTGAAAAGCATATAGCATATGATCAGGCGCTTTTTTTGCATTAGAACTGTATCCATTAATATCCCTGATGTACCATGTTTTGCCGTCATCAATACTATCACAGTATGATAGGATGTCATAATCACATGACAAGACGCTAAAGAGTGATGACCCATGATAATGGTCTTCTGCCTGAATTCTCAGTTTTTAAATGCAGACTGTAATTTAAACGACTGGTTATGATGGCAGCAAGTCGTTATCAATAAAACACCGACTCAACAGAAATGAATTCTCTGTGCATAGCAGGTTTTGTCACACAGTTAGAACAATGTCTTGAGCAGAGATGCCAGTGTTGTAACTTTTTTCCTGATATTTGATATCTGCCTAAATATGTGATAAAACTATTTTTAACTTCTAGCAATTTTGAAATTTGACCTTAAATGCTTTAAAATCTGTAGCAGTGCATGTGCCTGTAGATTTGCACATGACTATACTTCATGAATTGTAGCATACATATAATATCTTCTCAGGGTTTGGTGTCACTGTCTTTCTTTTAGCATTCTCACTTTAAAAAGCATGTCATGGCACTTGTGCTAAGCATGAATGAGTATAGTTGTATCATGGGTATGCAAGTTTGCATGGGTATGATGTGTTACCCATGTGGAGGTGCAATGGCATTACCTGATTTTAGGGGAAAGCTTGTTGGTTATTTTTATTTTCATTAGATACGCTTGAAATTTTAAGCAATGTGGACTGAGCTAGTCAATCAGATGCTAGCAAACAGCCCATTTCCTAAAATCATACAATCTGACAATGCTTTGGTGAGACAGTTGTGACTGGGTTTGTTGCTCTGCCACATGGTGTGTATCCTGTATGACAGTGGCTACATTCATGTGACACTGTAGTGTTGTGACTACTACAAATAGCATTAGCTGAAATTTCATTTAAATTCCTTAGTTACCTGTGTTTTTCAGGTGGGCCATATATCTATTCTGGTCACGTGCACATATTTACAGTGATAATAAACACTATAACAACATCCACTAGTGCAAACATTTTAGTGGATGTGATAATGAACTTAAGGTATCATCTTAGTCCTATGAAACTCTATAGCTGTGCAATAGCATGCAAGATTTTTTTGAATTCAACATCCATTGATGTAATGAAAGAAACTAATAATGCTTGCAAAGACAGAGTTACAGAACACTGGTAGAGGAATGTATGACAGCTATTCATAAATGTTGTGTACCATGGATTAGGTATGGTATGCCTGAGAGCCACTAACCAAAGCCCTAAGTAATTCACATAAAATTGTTTACAGTGGAAGTAAAACCCCTGTGTGCAGTCTTACACAATTGTGTAGCCATAATACTTAATTTACAGACTACAGTTGCAAATGCCCCCTGCCATTCCAGGATCAAATGCAACTCACAAACATTACACCCACTACATACAGGCTAGGCTCAGTGGGGTGACTTACAGGACCCCACCAATGTACACATAGCTATTAGAGTAACTGTCAAAACAATAATCTCATTCCTTGATGATATGCTGCTCAATATACAGAACTAAGCAGCATGTCAGCACTGCATTAACAAAATAAAAGAAGAAGGAGCGTTGCATGGTAAACAATGCCTGTAGTGGAGTTCCTTGTCCTTAACTACACCTCTTTCTGCCCCCATATAATGAAACTGTTGAACTACCACCTGTAGCAGCATAGACAGCATCAGATACCCTCCTTACCATATATGTCAATCTAATAAATACAGTAACGAATTATGCATAGGCATGATAAAACAATGAACAGTACCTTAGTAAGGTATAATGTACCTTACTAAGTGCTAACAATTAACTATGTAGATAGGTTTACGTGGCTACCCAGTTAGGTATATTATATCAGTACAGCACTGTGAATTATGCATACCCACGTACAGGATTCACAGAAGCATGCTGGCTTATTTATGCTAAGCTTTATTACTGTAATTGATGTTGGTAAATCATGGCAAAGAACAATAGTATACTAAGCATAGTGCACAGAATGCCTTTGTGCTACACTGTGACAAACATAAATAAAATGAACCACTTTTAAAAGACCCATCACCTTCTTTAAAGATTTTTTTTTAAAAGACATAACTGGATTTTGAAGGAAGCGTTTTTACAACTGATATATTTACTTGGAAAACCAGGGACATATGTTTATTAAATGGATTCAAGCAATGCAGTCATACATATATAAGAAGGGGAAGCACAGTTTTCAAAACTATATAATGCACTGAGCATAAAGGCAATTTCATACACCTGAATGTCTCTGCAGGCTTTACCTATATTAGTTTGAATCACTGTCTTGCAAGTCAGTTCTGTTCATAAAAATTTGAAGGAAATGTAACTTACAAAGGGCAAAAAACACAAAAAAAGTATTTTTTGCAGGACACCTCAAGCTCTCCAAAACAGATATAGTGTTACAGATAAACTGTTCCACAGTTGTACAACAGTGAGAAAAAGTGAAAAAAAATAACAAAAATAATATTGGTTGTGAACAAAAAAATATGGATCAGTTTACAACAAACCTTGAAAAAATAAAAACAAAAGCTTTTCACTGAAACTCTATTTTGGTGAGCGTAGAACAGCCAGTTATCTGCTTATTAATCAAGGAAACTTGAAATGGGCCTGGGCAGGGAGAGGTTTGGTCATAGATGTAGCCATAGTACTTGATCATGAAATGAATTGCTTTGTCACTGTCTGTCACCTTACTGGGTCTGGTACTTTGGTAGGAAACCAGGTTGTTTTTGTTCAGGAGCTACAGGATGTTTTTGTTCAGGAGCTACAGGAAGAAGAAGGAGCTTATGTGTCACTGTACATGGAGGTATTCCTGTAGTAAACAAACTATATGTTTAAATTTCCTGAATCAGAGCTTTGAATGGGGAATCACAGCATCAGTCAAGGCATAGTACAGACAGATTACTCCACATCCTAGCATTCAGCAATTACTTGTTAATATGGAGAACTTGTATGACCCACAAATGTACCAAAAAACTTTCAGTGAGGTAAATTTAAGAATATATACCAAAATATTCCTGAATAAATATCTTACACAAACTAAAAAAGGTAAAAAGGTAACATAAAAAAAAAGAAAAGCAATTGCAAAGATGAATAGCCCACAGTTGTGGAAATATTGAGTAATTGAATGTTTTGAATATTTAGAAGGCGGGTTTAAAATGTCAAATAATGATAATATAATTCTATCCTCTGCCTTGTATTCAATTTTAAGATGTCAGAGTCCACTAGTAAACTGCCCACATATAAGTTAAGTATTGTTTATTTCAGAGAAACTCGTGGAGGAAAGTGGAGACTAGAACACTGGAGTAATGCCAAAGTGAACAAAACAGGCTTTCATTTGGTTGTGAACAATTCAAAATGTTTTCAAGTTTCACTTTGGAAATGTTATATAGTTAGAATGCTGTGGAATTAATAAGCCTGGAGAAAATGCTTCATTCTGTTCCTTTGTGAATACACACGGAACAGTGCAAAAGTGTATGTTTGATTATGTGTGTGTGTCTGTCTGGCTGTGCATGTACAGATAAATACATATATATGTATGTATGTATATATATATATATATATATATATATATATATATATATATATATATATATATATATATATATATGGGTCTACTTCAGTAGACCGACCGCTCACATACTTGACACCCAGTTGCCCAAGATGACAAGACCGGCACCTTCAGAAGACTGACATCCGGAAGACTGATATTTCACGCAAGGTAAGTAACTGCTTGGCCATTCCAATAAAATTAACTAAAGTAAGCAAAACTAAACCCAACAATGTGGGGGGCTTCGCATCCCACACTCTCCTATGTGGGAGGCTTCACCCCAGCACCCCCCAAAATAATATACCAACTCCAAGAATGCACTATCATGGGGTAAGGGACAAAACAGGATGGCCAAGCGGAAACCATTAATATATCTCTTCTAGATCAGTCAGGTAAAATTACTTCTATGTCTCAATTGAGCTCGAAGTCTGACGGGGTATTTTCATTGTTCAGTTGTATTCAGCTCACAGAGTTGTCCCTTTCTGAGCTCAACCTAAAACAGAATGTGAAATGATGGCTATCATGATTTTGATGACCCAGAGATTCTTTGCTGCACTGCTTGGTGATATGGAATCTTCAATGACTTTTTTTTTTCACCCATGCCTTGGATAACTTGAATTTCATCTGCAGCAATGTAGTTTTCAGTGCTTGTCCTGAAGTTGCTGATTACAGCCTCCATGGCTTATAAGTGAGCATTAGGGCCAATGCTGATGTTAGCATCATAGGTGCTGGTGGTGATTTGTCAAGAATCAGGCATTGCTTCAGCATTGATTACTGTCATTGCCCTTGTTACCTGTGATGATTTGTGTTCTCAACGCTGATGTGGGGGATGGAGATTTCAGCATAAATGCTGATATCAGCTCTTTAGTGTTGATGTTGTGCTCAACTTTCTCAGCCCTCAGCTTGTCAGTGCTGAGTTAGCTTTTGATACTGACACTGATGCCCTAACAACAACCATTGTGTCAGTTAGCTCTGGACAGTCTCAGTGTTGGCCCCATCTTTGACTATAGCAGCCTTTACAGAGCACTTCATTCATCGGGTCTATATCACCTTGTCGAATAAATAAAAGAGCAAACGCTCTTCTTTTTTTCTTCTCTTCATTTTGTGTTTAAACTTTTTTTTTTTAAATCGCTGCTCCGTGTCTTCGCTTTTTAAGGGTTTCTACCTTATCGGATCGATGAAAGAGTGTTCGCTCATTTCACATTCGATTAGGTAATATAGACTCGGTTCATCCACCTATTGGACACAAGGTGAGAGAGGCCCCAGTACTTCTGCAAATCCCACAGAAAATAATGCTTTTATCATGGCATCTTCTCCACCTTTAGACTCTTCTTCAAAAAAAGCAAAGAAATGTAATATGCTAGTGGATGCACCTATCCCAGCATTGCCATCTTCTACAGCACATAATGAGGAGAAGGGTACTGACTCCTCTGTATAATCCTGATAATCCAAAATACTGGGATTATTGAAAGTTAATGCATGGGGGGGGGGGGCTTAAAATGTAATTTCAGACAAAACTGCACCAGACTGTTGAGCAGTTGCCATATGGACCAGTTTAATACAAGCTACTTTTCCAATGCCTGCCTGCTTCATCTATTACCAATCTCACTGCATGTGTTTTAAGCAATGCTGTAGAAAGTTTGGCCAGAACTATAACATCTGGCATTGCTGTGTGCTGGCACATGGTTCTGATCACCAGCCTTTTGCTAAGATCATGGAGATAACCTTTATGGAATTCCCTTCAAAGTTCCAGGCATGTTTAATTTGGAACTCAAGGTGAATCTTGAGAATGTGGAGGACATAACCCACACCACTATGGCCAAAAAGTACTACGATCTCAACAATCCATTTTTGGGGAAACAAAGGAATCTGTGTCATATATGGGTCAGGTGTTACAAACAACCAAAGAAATCAGCAGCGATTATAAAACACCCAACAAGTCTTATTTCCAAGAAGGTCACAGATTCAGATGATAACATTCTCAGCAATCTTCAGGTAGCCTTAGCCTGTCTACAGTGGGCATGAGCAGCAGTCCTGAGGTTTTGCCTGACTGTTTATTCCTCTCCGGAGGTGGTCACAGACTACCTGTCCCTCTATGCATGCATGGGGATTCATCACTACAAATTTATACTCTTCACCCACCATTTCTTTGTCTGTCTGATGTTTCATCACATCAAATACTACTTGCATCTGGGGAGGCCTCCAACTTGCCTTCAAAACATTTCCATTCAGAAGGGCAATGGGACAAATCCCAGAGAAGTGGTCCTATCAGACAAGAAAAAATCAGGATAATAATCCAGATTATTTTTATTGCCAAAAAAGTCCAAGGACTGCAGGTAAATTTTGTCTTACTGACCCAAACATAATCCCTGAAGAATATTTTCAGATGGTCACAGTGCACTCAGTCCTTCCTTGGATATCAGAAGGAAACTGGATGTTCTCTTTGGGTCTTCAGAATACAAAACTCCACATATAAATTACAAAGGAGTTCAAGATGTATCTGGACATCAGTTCCATTCAGACTCACCTCAGCCACCATGGTGTTTCATCTACCCTAGGATGGTGATGCATTACAACTGGCAGACAGTTCAGCCTTTTGGGTGTCTTCTAAATCTGTCATTCATATCAACATTTTGGATATGAAGTTTGTTCATCTTACTCTTTAAGGCTTCAAGCTCCTTTCTCCATGGTGTGGTAGCCATCCAGTATGACTCCATGGCTGTGGTTCACAAACAAGTACTGGGAACTCAGACTTGTCCTTATGCCAAGAAGCTATGAGGATTAGAAGTGGGTTATTCTGAGATGACTTTCTGGTAGCAAACAATATACTGGGAGAGATCAGTGCTCTGCAAACAAGCTCAGTCGTTGCTTACTGATGCACCATAAATGATCATTCAGTCATTTTATGACTTAGAAGTTTCTCCAAAAGTGGAGCAACCTTTGTTGCTCCACTTTGCATCCTCATCCAACACAAATTCAATAGGTACTTTTCCTTCATCCTTCTACCAGAGGGTTACCCCATAGAAGTTGTGGTCCAGGTATGGCCCCATGGACTTATCTACACTTTTCATTGAATCCCTCATCTAATACAATCCATCCAGAAAGCAAAGCTCCACAAAGTCAAATCTTTTTTCAATCATTTACTGAACTTAACAGATTCTGTTCCTGTTTCTTCACCCTCACCTCCCGGAGAAGCTCCTGAAGTTTCATCCATCTAAAATACTGTTAATATAATCATAAATCAAATATTATCCAAACACTGATTACCTCAGGCTATCTGCATGGTGTCTTCAATTCCAACAGTTGCATCTAACTCCCTCTTTCTCCTTTTGAGTAGTTTAAGTAATTAATTTCCCAAGGAAACCTAACACTTCTAAGAATTATTTAGAGGATGTATCTCTCTAGTTGGGGGAAAAACAAAGGACTGTACCCTTTCTCAGCCCCTGTTGCGTCCATCCATCTTACTTTATCTTGCTCAGATTTTGAATTCTAGGCTGAGTTATTCCTCCATCAAAGTCCATCTTGCAGGGATTTCTAATTTTAACTGGTTTCAGTAAAGGTCCGTAAAGCCCTTTTTAAAGTTAAAACTATTAATTTTATCTCCACTACAGAACTCAGTGCTACCTCAGGACTTTAGAATGGAGAAGCTGGATTTGGTAATGCCTTTGAATTTGCAACTTCTGCAGATTTGAAATAACTTTCTTGGAAAACAGGGTTCCTTCTTCCAGGAGAATGTCTGAAATACATGGAAGTCAGTCAAGCCTCCATGCTCGGTACTTCACAGAGACAGAATCAGTCTCTTCACAGTTTCTTCCATTGTACTAAAAATTGGAACTGAGCATGTTTAACGAAGCCACTTGCCTAAGTTCATAAGTGTGATTTAACAACACTGATTGCTATGTCCAAAGTATTTTTTTTTTTTGGAAAAACAGTTGTGAATTGGATGATAACACTTTTATAAATCATTATAAGCTGGTTATGATGTCTAGGTCCAGGTTTTCCTTTGTGGCCTGTTTAATAAAGGGATTGTTCCCATAAGGAGGACTGTACAAAAGGACTGGCTTGGGACTCTGTCCTGTTCTTTATGGAGTAAGGGATTCTTCCTCTTACTGACAACAAATATTTTGTACTTGACATAATGAGTCATCTAGAAAAAGAAGGTCTGTCATCCTTCGCATCCTGGCTTATCCTCCTGTCTCTGGTGGAAATTACAAATGTCGCTTCAACCATTCTGACGATCTGCTTTGCACTTTAAATATTTTATGCTCTTTTCTTTCCGCTACTTAGTTTTCAACCCTCTCCTTCTTCTCTCTGTCTAACCTCTCATATTTGATCTGTTAATTTCTACACTTCAATCTTCACAGCCTAATATCCTTCTTACAACATCCTAAATAAATCAGTATCATACATATGAATTGCACAGACAGATAATCTGATTTAATCCTTATGTATATGTAAATTGAATTCATTCTTACTTTTGAATCGATGTATGTTAACTATTATGTATCATGTGTACTGCTCTCAAAGCAAATATATTGATACTTGCTTTGCAGAGCTTTTCTCCCCAGGGATCCTCTTAAAAAGGGTATTTTGCTCATTTCGATTAACCCAGTTAATAAACCCCAATCAATCAACCAATCAGTAAATAAACAAGCCTGTCATACTGTAAATGTCCAGTTTCTTCACATTGTCATATATCATATCTGTAGAGATCAGGCACTATAATGCATTATGAGATAGAAAGTACAGTTTTGTACCTACCATAAATGTAGATGTTCGAGTGTACACCCTGCTGCAGTCATCACACTTGGGGTTATCCTGTCGTCAGGCGGTCCCGCAGTTGGCTGGAATTCCAAAGTCTTGGTCCGGCGTCGGTTGCTGTCGCTTCTTCCCTGACGTCAGTGCGCCAGGGGTACATATAATGCATCCGACGCCATTTTCTTCAGTTTTTCTTGCCCCAGATGTCAGGTGTCCCCAAAAAGGTGGTCAGTAATTAGTACCAGATGAAGTAATTTTTGCACAAACACAAAATCCCTCTAGCTATAAGCAAATACATCAGGAAGGTATTGTAGAGATTTAGCCAGTTAGATCAGAGGGGATGGAGGGAGGGTAACTTGGACGGCAGCAGGGTGAACACTTGAACATCTACATTTATGGTAGGTACAAAACTGTACTATGTTCATCGTGTTACCCTGCTGCAGTCATCACACTTGGGTAGAATCCCAAAGCTATGGATGGGCGGAGGAGTTATAGAGGGTTAGAGGAGGCTAGAAGGCCCTGCAGAACTGCAGTGGCGAAGCCAGCCCTAGTCTTAGAGTAAAGTGGTAAGTGATAGTGTTTGGTAAAGGTGTGTACTGAACTCCAAGTTGCAGCTTCCAAAATCTCCTTGGTTGGAACCCCCCTGAGGAAGGCTGTAGATGTAGCTGTTGCCCTGGTAGAGTGGGGCCTAATGGTAGCAGGAACTGGTTTTCCATGATGGGTATAGCAAAAATGAATGCAATGTCCTATCCATTTGGAAATGGTTTGTTTTGATATAGCCTTCCCTTGTGAAGCTGTAGCATAGGATACAAAGAGCGGGTCAGATTTTCTGAAAGCCATAGTTTTATCCAAGTAGTAACCAAGTTGCCTGTGAATGTCCAATTGGGAAGAAGGTGGGTAAATGAATGGTTTGATTTAAAGCCACACTGGAAACCACCTTAGGCATGAAGGAAGGATTAGTTCATAGAAAAACTCTGTCTTGATGGAAAATGAGGAAAGGTTCCTCTGCCATTAGTGTCTGCAGCTCTGAGACTCTTCTAGCTGAAGTTATTGCTAGCAGCAAGGCAGTCTTCCATGATAGGAACTGTAGATCTGCAGAGAAAGCTGGTTCAAAGAGAGGTAGCATAAGTTTTTCCAGAACAAAATTGAGGTCCCATTTTGGTGTAGGTGCTCTCCTGGGGGGCCTAATGTTTTTTGCCCCTCTGAGGAACTGCCTTAAAAGTGGATGCGAAAATAAGGGTGGTTCCGTGTTGTAGTGGGCTGGAATAGCTGATGCATATATTTTAATGGAAGAAAAAGAAAGTCGTGCAACATTTCAGTTAAATACTGTAGAATCTGAGGCATGTGAGGCTGAAGTGTGTTTTGGCCTTTAGCTTGGTTCCAGCACAAAACCTTTTCCATTTGTCCGAATAGACCTTCCTGGTGCTGGGTCTCCTAGCTTCCAGAATAATATCCATAACTGCTTGGGAAAGAGGAGCTGGCTGGATGCTTAGGTGATTTGCCATGTAGCCAGATTTAAGGTTGTTAGCTGGCTGTGAAGAATCTGATTGTTTGGGCAATTTGTGGTAAAATCCAAGGTGGGCCCTGGGCCATATTCCTCAATAGTGGGTACCAGTGCTGGCGTGGGCAGTCTGGGGCTATGAGTATCAGTTGTGGTTTCTCCTTACTGACTTTCAGAAGTACCTTTGTGAGGAGAGGCAATGGAGGGAAGGCATATACTGTCAGGTTTTTCCAACTGAATGAGAGTGTGTCCACTTTCCAAGCTTGATGGTGAAGTGTCCTTGTACAAAATTTTGTTAGTTGATAGTTTTGAGGACTGGCAAACAGGTCTATGTCTGGAGGGCCCCATTTTTGAGTTATCATTGCAAATACTTGTGGATCCACTTTCCACTCATGGGGATCCATGATGTTTCTGCTGAGGTCATCTGCCAATGTGTTCTTTTTTCCTGGCAGGAATTGAGCTTGTAACTGAACTTGGTAAGCCAGAGCTGTGTTCCACAAGGTCATTGCTTGCCTGCATAGAGGGTAGGAGTGTGTACCCCCTTGTTTGTTTATGTACCACATTACTGTGGTGTTGTCCGTCCTTATTGTAAGTTGTCCTGGATGTAATAGATTCTTGAAGGCTGTCAGAGCATTCTGTACAGCTAGCATCTCTTTTTGATTGATGTGCATATTCCTTTGATCTGCAGTCCATATGCCTTGAACGCACTGTCCTGCCATGTGTGCCCCCCAGGCGTAGTCCGATGCATCTGTTGTCATAGTTTGCCTGGCTGGGGGCAAGGTGAAAGGCTGACCCTTGTTGAGGTGACATGCCAGTGACCACCATAGAAACTCCTGTTGTAGGCAGGGAATGAGAAATATCATTGTGTCCAAGCTGTGGCTGTGTTGAGACCATACGCTTTTTAGGTACCACTGTAATTTCCTCATATGCAGCTTTGCAAATGGTATTAGTAGTATGCAAGATGCCATGAAGCCCAAAGCCTGCAGAATTTTTCGTGCAGGTAGTTGGGTCTTTGTTGCCATTGTTTTGAAATATTGAGTCAGTTGTAATTATTTGTCTGGCATCAGATAAGCCTTCTGGGCCATTGTATTCAAGCTGGCACCCGGGAATGTCATATTTTGTGAGGGTACTAGTTTTGATTTCTTTTCATTTACTGTGTACCCCAAGCAACTTAGAAAATGTTTTACAAAAGCCAGATGCTGTAAGAGGATGTCCTTGCTTTCTGCTTGGATGAGGCAGTCGTCCAGGTATGGGTATATTTGAATTCCTCTTTGTCTGCCGTATGCAATTACTGGTGCCAGGCGTTTTGTGAAGACCCTGGGTGCAGTAGATAAGCCAAAGGGCAGTGCAGAGAATTGGTAATGGGTTGAACCTGCAATGAAATGGAGGTATCTTCTGCAACTTTGTCTGATAGGGACATGCAGGTATGCCTCCTTGAGGTCCAACGTTACTAGCCATGCTTTTTTGCCCAACATGGGAAGAAGCTGCTGTGGTGTTAGCATCTTGAATTTGGGTACTTGTAAGAAGGTGTTTAGAATTGAAAGGTCCAGAATTGGTCTCCAGGCATTGTCCTTTCTGGGAACTAGAAAGAGTCTTGAGTAAAATCCTTGGCCTTGCTCTCGAGTAGGTACCAGCTGAATGGCTCTCATGTCCATGAGAGCTGTAATTTGTTTTTGTGCCTCTGCCCATTAATTTTGTGGCATGTTTGGCATTCATCTTTTCATTGGCAAAGTGTGAAAATAGAATCTGTATCCTTGTGAAATTATGTCTAGGACCCATTTGTCCTTTGTGACAATGTGTCAGTTGTCTGAAAAAAGTGCGAGTTTTCCTCCCAAGGGAGTTGCCAAGAGAGTGTTGCTTGGCCAGATGAGGTGCAAGTCATTGAGTTTGCCTTCTGGTAGTTTGGGACCTGTCTTCTCCTCCCTTTTGTGCTGCAGTGCCCCATTGTCGAGGTTTGTACTGGGCTTGTGGTTGTCCTCTGCCTCTTGGACATCTGTATTTACTCCTCTGTGTTCTGTCACTAGCTGGAAAGGACCAATTTTTTGTTGGCCAATTTCTGCTGAAGCGAGGGGGCTGTACCTGTAGGAAATCTTTGACTGTCTGCATAGATTTTGCCTTATCCTCCATTTTCTTTAAGACTTCTTCTGCTTTAACTCCAAAAAGAACATCCTGCTGTAAGGGAGCATCTAGAAGCTTTGCTTTAACATGATCAGGCAGAGTTTGTTCCTTTAACCAAGCATGCCTACGTATAACAGACCCAGTGACAGCTGCTCTGCAGGAAGCCTCCAAAGAATCAAACCCACATTGTAAAGTATGTTTGCCCACCTGTTCAGTTGCATGCAACAGATCCTGCATTTCTTTCAGTTCAGACTGTTGAGGGAGTGTGCTCATTTTTTGTTTTAACTGAGACATTAGAAATTGCTGGTATTTTAGCATGTGAAACTGGCAATTTAGTGCCCTCATAGCTAGAGTGGCTGAGGTGTAAACCTTTTTCCCCCACATGTCTAGTGCTCTGGATTCCCTTTCAGAGGGTACAGGATTTTTTTCCATAGAAGCCTTAGCCCCTTTGGGACCCTGGGATCAGCAACAGGACTTT
Organism: Protopterus annectens; assembly: GCF_019279795.1. Lineage (NCBI taxonomy): Eukaryota > Metazoa > Chordata > Ceratodontiformes > Protopteridae > Protopterus > Protopterus annectens. The sequence continues at coordinate 613,206,916 of NC_056745.1, forward strand.
TATAAAGAAATTTGTGGTAATCAAGCACTCTATAGTATCTGTCAGGTTTGGCTGGAGCAGGAGGCAAAGAATCTGGGTTCAAACTGGATTCTAAGTAAACATCATCCACAATGTCTAAAACTGGGGGGATGGCAAGTGGTCTGTGCTGGGGGAGTAAAAGAAACTCTCTGAGCCTTTTATTTGAGTCAGAGTAGTCCTGACCTTCCCAGTGAAAATGTTCCCTCATAGTGTGTAAAGTTTCCCCAAAGGAGTAGTCTTCAGGAGGAGAAGCTGAGGGGATAGAATCCTCAGCATCAGAATCTTCATAAGGGGAGAAGGAGTAATCTTGGTCCTCAGAGGAGCCTGAAGAAATAGTCACTTGTTCAGAGGAGGCATAATCTTCTTCTTGTCTGGGCCTTTTGTCGGGTGGGGGTTGGGAACCTCTGATTAAAGAGATCAAATCTTCAGCCATTTTGAGCATCTGTTTCTTAGGCATGGGGCCTTGAACTGGGGACTGGAGTGCAGTCTTTTTAGGTTTAATAGGAGTCTTAGTCTTAGGATACGTTTTTATGGTGAGCGTCGTTGGTCTGAAGACGCCTTCAGAAACCGAAGGTGTTTCTGCAGCAGCGACATCTTTTTCAGCAGTGTCGTCGGTAGGGGCTAAACAAAATGGCTGCGTCGGCCTAGTACTTTCCGCCAAAAGTTCCAAAGCGGTCTCGGGTTCCAGATCTGCGGTAGTCAGGGGCTGCGTCAGAGCCTCACTGAAGACTGGTGAACCAGAGACCGGACCAGCCGAGGCCTCGGAGTCTGGCTTGGGTCTAGGCTGCCTGTCTTTATCCTTGTGTTTTTTATGCACGCCGATAGTCGGTTGCTCCAACGGCATCGTGTAGTTAAATTTTCTACCGAAGTAGTGTCGTGCGAAATCAAAGCGTCTTTTTATAGTACGCTTCTTAAACCTAGCACAAAAACGACAACTAGTGACGTCATGGTCTGGGCCTAGGCAAGGTATGCAGTAAGAATGAAAATCCTTATGAGGTATTTGCTTCCCACAAGAAATACAATTGTTAACTTTTTCTGACATCAGTCTGAGGCAAGAAATGTTTCCCCAACGGGGTACTTAGCTTTATTGAAGACTTCGGATCTGAAATTCGACTTCGAAAATCTCAGGAGTCAGCCAACTGGGAATTGCAAACTGCTTCTGCTTTGGGCACCGCAAGGCAAGAAAGACTGAAGAAAATTGCATCGGATGCATTATATATACCCCTGGCGCACTGACGTCAGGGAAGAAGCGACAGCAACCGACGCTGGACCAAGACTTTTGAATTCTGGCTGACTGCGGGACTGTCTGACGACAGGATAACCCCAAGTGTGATGACTACAGCAGGGTAACACGATGAACATCAGGTGTATCTGGCAGTCTCAGCGGAACTAATGTCAGTCAAACTTAGTGCTGTTGTTTACAGAGAATGGACCTTGCTCTTCCAGAGTGAGTTTTATAAGTGCATAACTTTATATATCATTGAAAAAAGAGTTTGAACGAGAGATAAGACAGAAATATTATGACTGGGAAGAAATGAGGGCTCTTGTCAAAGTAGTGAAGATACATGGTTTCAGGTGGTGTAGTTGCCAGAGGAATCAGGTGGCCAAGGCAAATGGCGGAGTAGTCAACTGGTTTCTGAAGAGCATTACAGGACCAACTTGAAGCAATAGTTTGTATATGGCGTAGATGAAACTGCATCTAAAGTTAAATTATATGGCAAGGCAAGCAGTAGAAATATCCATGTACTAATCGAGCATTTTATGTAGTGGAGTGAGCAAAGTTACTGTGTGTTTTCTTATTTAGTTCCTTCATCGAAACACACTAGAAGCCTTTTTTGCTGTTGTTTTTGTTTTCTAACCTTGTGTCTGTCCCTGAAGCAAAGAATCATTCTATTTTGATGGCAGCTTTCCTATACACGTTAGTAAAACATGGTCTCTGTACATTTGTGAGAAACTGGGAGGACTTCTGGGAATTTAGATAGATGCTAATAAATATTTTGAAGCCGGTAATTGCAAATAGCTATAAGTGCATAAGTTGAAATTATTAAGCAGGAGTGTTTATCCTATTTTCTGAGGTACAGTAACCATAGAGGGAATTTATATAGAACAAAGGATCTGGGGGTGAAGCCCCATACAAAAAAAAAAAATAACTGTTTTAAAATGCTTATTTCCACAGTTACACTCATTTGAAATTACAGATATACAACTTCAGTAGAGATTTCATACATTCACAAGACAGGGCTTCCTGAAAATGCTTTTGTCATCCTCTGATTATTTGAATTTCCTCTGTTTTACTTTTGCAGCCTTGAGCAGTGAGATCCATCTCATGAGTTCAGTACTTTATCTGGCCAAATTGTTAAAATATGTCACCTTCCCCAGGATTTTATCATGCCCTTGTCGAACATTAGAGCCTGCCCTTCTCATATTTACTTCTTTCTTGCAACAGGAAATATGTACAAGGAAAGAGTTTCTGTCAGTCCAGCGCTGGTTCAGGCCTTACGCCACATCAAACTGAGTAGATAAGTATAACATCTGAGGACATTTTCTTGTTCTTTGATAGTAATAAGTCTTTGGTTAATACAATCTGTTTGGAATTCTGACCCGCCAAGGCCTTGATCATATGTCTAATCAAGTAATAGAAAACAGGTATTGACTACCATAATAAATAACAAAGCTCATAACATCTTAGGTCAGAGCAACAATGTCCCAAATTGTGAAGTCTACCAAGTATTCAGTCACAAGACAATAAAGAGAAGAGCTCAAGGTACAGGCATACGAGGATAAAAAATGATTAGTTGTCCTAGTTATGCTGTTCATCAGGGAACAGTGGATGTTCCAAATAACAAGAAAAAATGTTATGAAAAAAAAGCATTACCAGTAGGAGAAGGGAATAGAAATTCTGATCGGCTCTCATTCTGTATTTAGGTCCAAGGTAGTCTCATATGTGGAAGTACCTTTGTAGTTCCCAGCCTTGATGCTTGCTTGCTGAGATCTCTGTTACTGCCCCTGTAGAGGCTGCGACTTCTGCCTCAGGCATATCATCTCAGACATACACCAAAACATTGCTAATGCAGCTAACGATCTGCTCCCAGATGTTTAATTAAGAGCATTGTTTAGTTACTATGGAAGGGACTAGCAGTATTCTTATCATGTTGGTCAAAGAGGATATCCTTGCCCATAAGGACATTATTCTCATCATCATCATCATATTAAAACTCAGAAAGGAGAGTACTCAAAATCACCATGGCATAAAAACTTTAATGAAACATACAGGAGACAAGCAGATAAAACATAAATCATTAGCGCTTTCGGGCAAAGCCCTTCCTCAGACTGACAATACCATTTAAAAACAGTCCTTAAATACAAAATCTTAAAACAATGAACCAATGATTAGTGATATTTAACCCGCCTCTTCTTAAGGGCTGGTTTTAAATGGATAACACAATTCAAACCTGGTGCACGATCAGCTGCAAACTCTATAATCCATTTTATCTCATTGATCTCTGTTATGTTGACCAAGACCCTCCCTCTAGCACCCATGGCAACCTTTTGTATAACCATAAATGAAACACTGTGGTCAGAATGATCTTTCACATATTGATATAAACCATTATGCAAATCTCCTTGACGTATAGCTGTTAAATGTTTTAAAATCCTCTCTTTCAACTTACAATTTGTTTTGCCAATATAATAACTAAAACATACAATACAGTGTACCAGATAGACCACATCTGCCATCTGGCAATCTCCATACAAATGGAATTCATACCTCTTTTGAGTCACTAGATGCACAAAATAATTACTCTTACTTATGTAGGGGCAAGCCTTGCATCTCCTGCAAGCAAATGTGCCAAGTCTATTAGAAATTGGCCTGCTACAGCGGCCCCTCAGACATTCATGGCATAATAATTCCTTAAGATTGCTGTTACCTCTAAAACCAAACTGCGGTACCTCACCTACAATATCTGCAATTTTATCATCACTCAAAAGAATGTCCCAATTCCCCTTTATTATGCCACACACCCCATTAATATTGTTACTGTATCTAAATATGATACGGGGTTTATCACTCTTATTGGTTACTCTATCTAATAACGATACATCAGCCCGGTTCCTCTCAGAAAACCATGGCTTCGCTGTCCCCCCCTCTGTTGGCTCTCGTACATGCCAAACCAGTGTCAATTGCTTTGTCATCTTAACCTCTCCTTTGTAGATGTCCTTCAGCTGATCTAATTCCCCTTGAAAATTCTCCTCATGCATACATAGACAAGAGATTCTATAACCTTGCCCTGTGGTTATATTTTTGAAAGTATGCCAGGCTAGTTGCTCAATAAACTGTTCTTCCAACAGTCTTTCCTTAAAAGCGTTGTTCGCAGCAACCCATTCTCATCCTTCACTATCCTCACATCCAAGAAGTCTACAGTGGTGCTGGAACTATAAACTCTGAATCTGAAGGTAGTCAGTGGTGGTTTTTAAATAATGTACAAAGGAGTTCAATTCAACCTCTGTCCCCTTCCACAGCATAAACAGTTCATCAACGAACCTTGCATAGTAAAGTAAACATTCTTTCCATGAATGATCAGCCTCAAAAATATATCTATGCTCCTAAAAGGCGAGGACCAAATTCACATAGGAATTTGCACAGGGTGTGCACATGGCAACACCCTATACGTGGCAAAAGAAATTACCTTGATTCATGAATATATTATTCTCCAAGACCATCTTCAGTATATTTACTATTAATGCATTAGAGTCTGTATCATACATCCTTTTGTCCATAAGGACCATCTCTATAGCAGTCAGACCATACACATTACTAATGATTGTGAATAAATTGTTCATGTCAAGGGTTACAAGCAAACAGGCTGAGTAATCTAAACCCAGGGTAGCATTAAACAGTTTAGTAAGAAATTGTCCTGTGTCCTTAAGAATTCTAGGATACAGCTGTACAATGACCCTAAGCTTTGTTTCAATCCAAATGGAGAAGTTTTCAGTCAGCCATCTCCTCCCGGGCACAATAGGTCACATCGGGGAGGGGGGACTAAACTTTTGTGGATCTTGGGCAAAGCTTTGAACACAGGTACAATTGGATGCTCTGCCAAAAAATTTCAATAAATCGTTGTTCACAATACCTCTAATATTCATATCATGTAAACATTGTTTAACCTTATCAACTAAGGTATGCACATAAAGAGGGGACAAAGGTTGATATGTATTCCCATTACTTAACATTTCTTTCAACTTATCTTGATACATAACAGAGTACAAAACTACCATGGCCCCGCCCTTATCCACTGGTTTAACTATTAAGCACTCATCATTCATTAAGGCATGTAAAGCTTGACTTTCTGAAGAAGTTAGATGACAATGCTTATATCTATTTCTATTGTTATTCTATTGTTCCCTATATCATTTAAATAAACCCTGACTTCACGTTCACAGACTTTCAAAAATGTATCCACAGTTGACTATGGGACCTGACAGTATCCCTGACTGTGTTCTACATGAACTACTGAGTGAAGTGGCATCTCACCTGTGTGCCCTGTTCAGTCACAGCCTCACCTCAGGCTTTGTACCAACCAAATGGCACACTGCTACAGTCATCCCTCTCCACAAAGGAGGAGCGACTACAGACCCTAGGAATTATTGCCCAATTAGCCTGACAAGTCTGATATGCAAAGCTATGGAACACATCATAATGGACCTAATAAACAAGGATATAGGGAATCTCCAAACTCTGGATCCTACACAGTTTGGTTTTGTGAAGGGTAGATCATGCCTGCTCAGCTTGGTTTACTTCTTTGAGTCAGTCACCAGAGCTGGGGATGAAGGCAAGGTGGTTCATACAGCCTACCTTGATCTGGCCAAGGCCTTTGATACCTTTCCCCACTCAGGAATCACAGAAAACCTCACTAAGCTAGCCATCAACATGTATATCACTAGGTGGGTTGCAAACTGGCCTACAGACAGAACCCACAGTGTGAAAGTAGCTGACTCTAAATCAGACTGCCAACCAGTTATGAGTGGAGTCCCACTGGGCTCAGTCCTGGGTCCTCTCCTGTTTGGTATCTACTTCTCTGAAGTCCAGGCCAATGGAAGGGTCTCAGGCTGACAAAGTTCACAGACGATTGCAAGTTGGGAGCTATCATTAACTCCCCAAGTGATGTTGACATCCTACAGAAAGGCCTCAATGACACCAGAGACTGGTCTCAGAACCATGGCCTTAAGCTCAATGCCAAAAAATGTGTTGTCATCCCCCTTGGGAAAATCCCATTTCCCTTGAATTACCACATTGATGGTAGTTCACTGAACACAGAAGGCGTTATAAGACATCTGGGAACACAGGTTGTCAGCAACCTCTCTTTTGACCACCACATTGCCACTGTGGTCAGAAAATCCTTCTATGTGGCACATCTCATTACTAAGAGTTTTGCATCCAGGAAGAAAGAGGTGATTGTCTCCCTCTACTCTTCCCTCATTAGGCCAATCATCGAGTACAATGCCTCATTTGGCATGTACCTTACTAGACACCTGCAACAACTGGAGAGGCCACAAAAGTACCTCACAAGAGGATTGTAGGCTTTAAACACTTGTCCTATATGGACAGACTCAAAAAACTCTAACTATTCTCATATTGCCTACTTAGAGGCAATCTCTGGTTGAATTACAAAGCCATGTCTGACCCAGCTCTGTTAGAAATGCTACATCTAAAGAAATCCCAATCCCTCCACACCACACACTCCAGAGACCTCAACCTCATTACCACAATCAACAGAATATTCTGGAGGGATAGGTTCATAACCCAGAGACTGCACATGCTATGGAATAGACTTCCCATACATGTCAAGCAGAACACCTCACAGGACCTCTTCAAGAGAAATCTTGATGAGTGGATGAGAAATAGAAACTTCACCCTGGGGATCACTCCAATGGCTCTACTCGACAGAAGCACTAGGAACTAAGGTAGGGTGGCACAATGCCAGGGTAATTCTATGGGCTAGGCTTGTAAAGGCTCCAGGGCCATTAGCCTAGTACATATATATGAACCTATGATCCTATGACTGCATAGGAGGGATAAATGTGCTTGGTTGCCTTAAAGGATAACCATCTGTAGCTATATAGTCATGGAACATATATTTTAGCAAAACATTTCTTCCAAACATCATTAAATCAGTCACCACTTCATTCAATATTGAAGCCCTGCTGGGCACAAAAGTCAAACCCTTGTTCAGGACTGACACTTATTCAGGTGATAAAGAAACATTAGATAAATTAAATACAATAGTATCATCATTAGTCAAATCATTGTTCATCTCTGTTTCACTTCCCTCTGGTGCGAGTGGCTCCACTTGTGCTCGTTCTTTTTCTATACGGGGACCGGGAACAGTGGAAAAGTTGTAGAAGCAGGTAGAGTGGATGTTTGTGGTATCTTAGGCCTTACTCCCAGGCCTAAAGATCAACACTAATTTCAGTTCATGCATTTACTACTTCTAATGTCATCTCTGTCATCTTCCCGTTGGTTGGCAGATGCTCAGCAGTAATTGGTGGAACAGACATCGCCATGGGAACCACACTTATTGTTGCTTCTCCACTAATGGTGAGAACTCTCGCTCACCAGTCATATTTTCTGGATTCACATACATGTCTCTCTAGCAGGTCCTGTTTATATCAGAGGCAAGATTTAAGTCCTTAGAAAAGGTCATTTTGTGCTCTTTGTTTTTCAGACATTCTGGAGGTCCATCAGAGTGGGCTTTGTCAATTCCTTGTATGCCAGGCATAGATCACCCCTTAACAGTCTGTAGGAGACAGAATACAGGGATAGGACATTTAGGGGGTCTACTTAGGACATGGCACATTGGGGAATAACAAGTACACACACACAACAAAGTACAATTTCCCTTAAGAGCACACAGAGATCACAGTCAGTCTGGGGCTAGTTTCTCCCTTTCTCTCCAGATCTCCAATAAGACTCCCCACTGGCACAGCTATAGGATCCAGATCTCAGCCTAGTGGTCAAGCTAAAACCTTCAGCAACCTCTCTGTCCAACCAGTGCTTCATGTCCCTGTCCAAGTAGCTGACACACACACACTTTGATCTATATACAAACACACAAACACTCCTGGGGAAGGCTGGCACAGGTTCTACAGCTCTGCACCTTTTCTGCCCAGACTATAAGGTAGTACCAACTGCCACCAACCACTAATATCAGCTACTATAAAGCCCTTCGCAAAGGGTGACCAATTTCACTGTGCATTATTACTGTTATTCAAATTGTAAGTGTAACAAACAGCAAGACTATTGGAGTGGCTTGGACAGTATCATCAAATACATGCAAGTGCTCTACAGCTTAAATTATCTCTACACAAAACAGTCACAGTGGAAAGGTTTAAAATTTTTAATAATAAATAAAAAAAACACAAGACAAATCTCATCAATTCAATACAATGCTAATCAAGAGTTCAGAAATCAAAGGAACTTTAAAACAATATTGTAGAATAGTCTGACATAAATATATAAAGCAGCAAGACTAATCTGGCTAACTTCCGATCTAACTCTAACAGAAACTATGTCCTAAATAACTTTACTTACAAGGCAAAGTGCTGGTGAGCTGTTGTCAGCTTCAGACAAAATCCCAAATGCTCAATCTTTCTCTCTGAGAAAGTCTTAAATTGGTGATACCTAGTACAGCTGAGTCATTTCACATTACATTATTTTTATCACTTCTCCTTTAGTTCCCAGGCTAACAGAAACTCAAAGTTTACATTTCATTGTAAGCTGCAACTGGCCAGGAAGCCACAGCAATAAAAGAAACATTTACATGTAACATCTGGCAATTATATCTGTCTTAAATCAATAGAAAGCATTTGCTGGTCCACACATCCTGTCTCTGAGCTTGAGATCAAACTCAGTTGTAAGATTCCTTACTTAACATCTTTGCTCCACCAGGGTGCACTGTTGTTATATTTTTGAAGGTCAGTACAACATATAGTTTAATCATAACACATAGTTCTCTTTACATTTGTAAAAGAAGTCTGTGGATTATATTAATATTTACACATGGTATAGAATTATTTACAAAATTCTATCTAGCTAGGTTGGCAGCCTTCACATATCTACCCACCCCTGGAGAACTCAAGCTAGTTTTTCAAGTGACCCTTGAGAAATGTTGCTTGAGAGGTCTATCTCAATGTACCTCACCCCATCTGCTGTCTTGAGAGACCATCTGTACTGGCATTGCTAATTCAACTGTGGTGGTGCACTGACATATATGCTTGCAATCCTAGGCTCCATCTTAGCAACTTGGCATTTTGCTGGTTGGCTTGGTGTAACCATGTTAAGGGATTGTGATCTGTAACTACAGTGAATTTCCTTCCATACAGATAAGGCTGAAGTTTCTGCAGTGCCCACACTATGGCTAGGCATCCCTTTTCTACAGCTGCATGGCATTGTTTCCTGGGTTGAAGTCTACAACTGAGATAAACCACTGGGTGCTGTTCTCCCTCTGAAGAAATCTGCCTAAGTACAGTGCCCACCCCATGATTCAAAGCGTCCACCTGCGCAACAAATGCTTTGCTGTAATCTCGACTGGCTAACACACAGGGTCCTCCCAAAGCTTCTTTAAGTTTCTGGAATGCCTGCTCACATGCTGTGGTCCACACTACCTTATCTGGCCTGTTTTTCCTTGTTAGATCTGTGAGTGGAGCAGCTATGATACTATAACTGGGGACAAACTATCTGGAGTACCTTGCTGTCAATAAGAATACCCTCACCTGCATTTTGGTAACAGGTGCAGGCCATTCCTGAATGGCTTTCACTTTGGCAGGTTCTGGTCTGATCTTACCACTCCCCAATCTATGTCCCAGGTAGGAGACCTTTGCCATACTCACCTGACATTTGCTCAGCTTAATGGTCAACCCTGCCCTCTGTAGTCTGCCTAGCACCTCCCTGACATGTTGAAGGTGCTCTTGCCCGGAATGGCTGTAGATGGCAATATCATCTAGGTAAGGAAGGGCAAACCCTCCTGCTCCTGCTAGGATATGATCTACTAGCCTCTGGAAAGTTGCTGGGGCATTTTTCGTCCCAAAGGGCATCTTTGTGAACTCATACAAACCAAAATGAGTCACAAAGGCTGACCTCTCTCTCTAGCACTGGGAATCAAGAGCACCTGCCAGTAACCCTTGGTAAGATCAGTGGTGGTAAGATACTTAGCCCCACCCAGCTGCTCTGGAGCTTCATCTGTCTTAGACTCTGTGTGATTATTTAATTTCCTGTAGTCCACACAGAACCTGGTGCTGCCATCCTTCTTTGGCACTAGCACCACTGGGGAGGCCCAGAGACTGTTAGACACTTGAATTACCCCTAGTTTCAACATTTCCTGTATCTCCTCCCTCATAGTCTGTTTGACTCTCTCAAGCACCCTGTAAGGGGCCTGCCTAATAGGTCTTAAAACAATAGAAATAATTTGCTGGTCCAGACATCCTGTCTCTGAGCTTGAGATCAAACACAGTTATAAGATTTCTTACTTAACAGCTTTCCTCCAGCAGGGTGCACTGTGGTTACATTTTTGAACCTCAATACAACATATAGTTTAATAATAACACATAGTTATATTTACATTTGTAAAACAAGCCTGTGGATTATATTAATATTTACAAATGACATAGAATTATTTACAACATTTTATCTAGCTAGGCTGGCTGCCTTCACACATGTTACTTACACCCTGTATTCTTTTAGGGAGGAACCTCTGTGAAAATTCTAATTGTTGGATATGCCTGGTTAGTAACATACCAAATGGGTCATTGTATTCACTAACAGGTTTTATGAATGCTGAATACATAAGAACAGTGACTTCCTTGGACCTAGATGCCATACCTTTGTTTATAACTTGCACAATATAGAATGATTTCCTCCTTACTATAGACATGTGATGATCAAAGGCTAGATTACTGTCTATGTGTGTCCCCAGGTCCCTGCCTACTGGGTCAACTCTTAGGGGTGTCTTGTCAATATGATAGTTACAAGGGGTGGATTATTTCCTGAAGGATAGTATTATGCATTTCTTGACATTTAGTTTTAGTCCATGGCTCTAGCACCAGTTGTTTGTCTGTGTCAGTCCTTCCTGGAGAACATTTGTGTTAGAGGGTGATTCAAAGGCCACTTCTAATTTGTAGTCATCTGCAAATTTGGCCAGCCAGAGGGCATTGACAATGACCTTGATTTTGGAGAAGTAAATTACAAAAGGGAATGGTCCCAGGACCAATACCTGAGGGATTCTACTTTTGTCTGGCCTCTTTGTAATAGTGGACACCCTAATTCCAACTTCCTGGGTCCTGTCCATGAACCATCTGGATATTCACCTGGTGACATAAGGGTCTGTACCTAACCTCTTAAGTTTGTCAACATTGTCTGAGTGGGGAATTGTGTCAAATGCCCTGGCCAGGTCAAGGTAGGCAGTGTGAACCATTTTGTCCTCATCCATTGATTTGGTGACCTTCTCAAAGAAGTCTACTAGGTTAAGTAGGCATGGCATGCCCTTGATGAAACGAAATTGGGTTGGCTCCATTGTCTGGATGTTTCTGATGTCATTATTGATCATTTTTATGACAATTCTTTCCATGGCTTTGCATTTGAGACTAGTGAGACTTACAGGTCTGTAGTTTCCAGGGTCTGCAGATGGCTCACCTTTGTGAAGAGGGATGACTGTTGCTGTTCTCCATTCATGAGGCACAAAGCCTGTTTGGAGGCTACAGTTAAATAATTCCAGAGGGCCTCAAAGGTCATGTTTCATATCCTTTAGATGGCATCTTCGGATACTGTCTGGGGCATTTATGCAGTTTCTGGCCTTAGATAACATTCAGGTAAGCTCTAGGGCTTTACAAGTCATTAGTATCTTATAGTTATTGCCCAGAAAACACATGTTCTTTTCTAATCTTTAAGTCTAGCAGTGCTGTCTGGTTAAGTGACTTGCTCAAAGTCACATAGTAGGCAAATGGAGCTAAGTACAATCAGACCTTCCACCCACGAGTACATAGAGCAGCTCATTAACATTAGTCCACTGCACAAACTTCCATTTTATGCCTCACTTTTCTGAGATTCACAGCTGTGGTCCTTCCACTTTCAACAATAAGCTAAAAATAGAGTGATTTGGGTATACTGAGTATGCCTTTTGTCCACACTCAAGGTGAAGTATTGTGGAATCCATCTGCCACTAAATTGCTCATCAATTCCATCTGTCTCTGTTTATCAGCATTGAAGGACCCTAGTCCTATGGTTGGATTTACATCATATATGAATAAATAAAAAGGTGTAAACTAACCATTTATCTGTTCTTCATTTTGTTTGTTGTTTTGTTGGATTTCCTTCTACAAGCTTTGGTTGATGGTTAACAGAAAGTAGCAACTCTTTAGAGGGAGGTCTGCAGTATTTTTAATAAAAACAGGAGAAAAATAGTTTGAGTAAAATTACTTCACATATGGCTCTGTAACTTTTGGACTTATTCGCTTCCGAATGTTGTAAAGTTTCATAAACTTTTTCCTGTCAGAACAACTTGCAGTATTGCTGGTTGGAAGAAAAATGAAAAATGCTAAGCATTCTTTTATTGACTCCTCGTGGAAGAACAATATGCAGCTTGTGACAGCTACGTTTCAGAGGATATCCCTGAAAATAGATGGTTTCCAGGAGAACTTAGAAATTTGAGACAGAATTCCTTAAAACAAATGGACATTTTAAAAAATTTTTCAGTAGCATCAAATCAATATATTTGACATAGAGAATGCTTTAAATGATGTAAAAGGAAGATTAAAGGAAGAAAAAACAGAAGTAGAATACTTACTAGGACAAAACACCTGGTTACTAAGCAAGATAGATGATTGGAAAATAGAGAAAGGAGATGCTACATAACAATTTTTGGTTTACCTGAAAAATCAGACTGTGAAAAAATAATTTCCTTCTCAACCTCTTGGATTTGAGATCTATTAACCCTACAGGAAGGGTTCTCATGTGGAATCAAAAGGGCACATAGAGCAAGAGTAAACCTATGCCTACTTCTTCATCACCTCCAACATCCATAGTAATAAAATGTAATTCATATACTGATAAAAAACTGATTCTTAAGACAATATGGGAAAAACGACCCTTGAAATATGGACATGTCCTAAGATTTGACAATGATTACTCAGCCAAAACTATAGAAATGAGGAAAAACTGCTGGCAATTTGTAAAAGCTCTCAAACAAAATGGATTTAAAACTCAGAAAATTTTTCCTGCAAAAATAAAAATACACCTGTCAAATGGCATCAGAACCTTCAATAACCTAGAAGAAGGTGCTACCTTTATAAAGAACAATAATCTTGAATCAAGTACCGAAGAAATGGAATGGATATACCACTTTCTAAAAAGATCTCTTGAGAAGAATTCGTGGATGGATATGAAGAAGAGGAAACAAAAAAATAGAACTAATCACATTTTGTGTGTGTCATCTTTCTATCACAGTGAGAAAGACTTGCTGAAACATAAAAATGATGCATTTATCATCAATCATGCTCTATGAACTTTTCTATCCTAGAAGCAATTGCTCCATAATTTATACTGTGATTAAAAGCATAAAAAGAAAATGCAATGGGTTAATCCAAAAAGGCTATAAAATGAGGTTTGTTTACAATTTCAGACGCCCTTCTTACATTTATAATAATATAATGTTCATGCCTGAGCAGTCATTCTGCCTCCCTTTTGCTAAACTGCAGAAAATTAAATATCTATTAAATCATCAACAGATGCAAAAGAGGTGCAAAGATGATAATGGAAAATATAGAAGGGAAAATATAAAGTGAAACTATTCATGCATAGAGTGCAATCAAAGCCTGTGAAGTGAGAATAATTTCAGGCATGCTTTTGCTTGCAAATATTGAGAGATGAATGATTTCACCATCTAATCATGACATCCTGTTCATCTGTCTTCCTATATGACAGTAGGTTTGAAATAATATTCCATTTGACCAGCTATGTTAAATACTAGAAAAAGAATGACAGGCATAATACATGAACTTGTTTATAACAGTTAAACAGTGGTAGTCAAGTGATATATAAAAGCTGATTTATTGACAAAATCAGTTATAGCTAGGAAGAGTACAGCAAGAACCCATGAGTTTTAAAATTTGCAATTGATAATAAAAAAAGAAAACAAATGTCAAAATTAAAAGCCTCACTTTACATGGCTATACTAATTTGAGCTTCAGTCATTATTTTATAGGTTCATAGATTCATAGGTAGGTACAAGGTTATCTGCTTGAGGGCATTTATAAGCCTAGCCAGAGTGTGTCGGCTTTCGCCGCCCCATTGATTTATTAACTGATCCTCTGTCAAGCAGAGCCAATGAAGTGATCCCAGGGGTGCATTTTCTGTTACCCATCCACTCGTCAAGGTTTCTCTTGAAGAGTGTTAGTGAGGGGCTCTGCCTGATGTAATTTGGAATTTTGTTCCAAAGCATGGGGAGTCTCTGTGACAGGATGTTCTATTTATTGTTGTGGCGAGGTTTAGCTCACTAGAGTGCGTGGCTCGCAGTGACTTGGATTTCTTTAGGTGGAGCATGTCCATCAATTCTGAGTTAGACATGGCTTTGTAAGTCAGGCAGAGAGCACCTCTGAGTAAGCAATATGCCACTGAGTACAGCCGGAGTTTTTTCAGTCGGGCTACATAGGACATATGTTTAAGGCCAGTAATCCTCTTGGTGACGTACTTTTGTGGTCTTTCCAGCTGTTGGAAGTGTCTTGTGAGGTACATCCCAAATGGGGCATTGTACTCTATGATGGGTCTAATGAGTGATGAGTAGAGGGGCACTATAACCTCTTTATTTCTAGATGCGAACCCTTTAGTAATTAGATGGGCCACATAGAAGGATTTCCTAACTACTTTGGCAATATGATTGTCAAAGGAGAGATTACTATCTACCTGGGTCCCCAGATCTCTTATTACCTCTTCTGTATTAAGGGGGCTGCCACCTATGTGGTAATTTGTGGGTGTTTTGTTTTTCCCAAATGGGATGACTATGCATTTTTTGGCATTTAGCTTGAGGCCATGACTTTGACACCAGGCATCTGTCTCAGTAAGGCCCTTTTGGAGGATGTCCGTGTCAGCTGGAGAGTCAATTATGGCTCCCAGTTTGCAGTCATCGGTGAACTTGGTTAGCTATAGTCCTCCTGTGTTTGCCTGTACTTCTGAGAAGTATATGCCGAACAGTAGGTGTCCCAGGACCGAGCCTTGCGGGACACCACTTGTGACTGGTAGAGAGTCGGACCTGGAGCTCGCTATTCTTATCATGTGAGTTCTGTCTGTAAGCCAGTTGGCAACCCATCTCGTGACGTAGGGGTTTATGTTCAGGCTGGCGAGTTTTTCTGTAATACCTGAGTGGGGAATGGTGTCAAAAGCCTTGGTGAGGTCAAGGTAGGCTGTGTGAACCACCTTTCCCTCATCTATGGCCTTGGTGACTGTCTCTAAGAAGTCAGCCAGGTTTAGTAGGCATGATTTGCCCTTAACAAAGGCGAACTGGGTCGGGTCAAGTGTTTGGAGGTTCCCAATGTCTTTGTTAATGAGTTCTACGATGATGCGCTCCATAGCCTTGCAGATCAGGCTAGTCAGGTTTATGGGGAGATAGTTACCAGGGTCAGTTGTGGCCCCTCCTTTGTGGAAAGGAATAACCATTGCTGTGCTCCATTCTATGGGCATGTAGCCTGTGGAGAGGCTGAGGTTGAACAGTGTGTTTAGGTGGGGGTTATTTCGTTCTGTAGTTCATGAAAGACGCAGCCTGGGACACCATCTTGTCCCATTGATGCTGTGTTTTTGGCTTTTGAAAGGGCTGTTTTCACCTGTGCATCTGTGATTTTTAGGACACTACACTTTTCCGGTATTGTTGTGGGCCCTTTTGGAGGTGAGAGGGGGGTGAACTTTGCACTGAATCTATCTGCCAGGATGTTGGCAATATCAGTAGGTTCAGTATATTTTGTGCTATTTTGCACTAGTTCAGTGCATATCTGTGAGTTGCCACTTAGATTCTTAACATAGCTAAAGAAGGCTTTGTGGTTATCTTTTGAATCCTTGGCTATTTTTCTTTCGAAGTTAGCCTTGGATGATTTCATGAGGGACCTTAGTTTCTTACTGATACTGATCAGGGATGTCTTTCCTTCTTGGGAAAGCTAGTTTCCCCCTTCTATTGTATAGCCTGTTTATTGCAGGGGTCCACCAAACTGGTTTCCTTCTCTTAGAGGAGTGAGTCTTGGTTTTGCTATGGATGGCACGATGCACTAGTAGAAACCTTTGTTCATGAAATCTGATAGTATAGTGACATTCAGAATAATTAATGTTGTGATTTCATTTTCATTTTAGTTGTTTACTTATGCATAATACTGTTTGGCTAGCAGCTACCGTAACACGTGTTGTTGGCCTTTCAGTACTTACACTTTGCTGAGCCTTTTCTTACAGAAGGAGATGTGGGTATCTGTGACTGCTTTTGTCTTCAGTAATTCATGGGAAGATCTTTAGTCTGAACAAATGCAGTGATATGAAAGCCTGATGGTTCTGCTTGATGTAATTTGGACTTTAGTTACTCTGATAATCAGTGCAACTTTTTTTCATTCATTATTTACCTGGGAAAATCAGACCTTTCTAAATCTATGCAATAAAGCATGAGGGGTTATATATGGTACATATTTTACAACATGCCCAGGGGTGTTGCAATGCATTATTGCAGTTCTAAAATGGGCATCATATCCATATGTGTCTGTGTGTATATATATATATATATATATATATATATATATATATATATATATATATATATATATATATATATGGTCCCCCTTCACAAAGTCGAACGGCTGCAATTGCGAAATGCATATGGTCGAGACCATATGCCTGAAATTGTGGAAGCTCGACTGTGTGAATGGGGAATGGCATACAGCTCAGAATGGGAGATTTGCCTTTCTGTGCTGTAATGTGATCTCGGAGTTGGAATAAATAAGTAGCAGGGGGTGTGGGGGGAGCAGGGGGGCTTGCCCCCTTGCAGAAACACTTTTTTGTTTTGTGTTCATTTCTTTTGTCGAGCTTCAGAAATCCAAGCATATGGCATCGGCCCTATGAATTTCGAGTTTCTGAATGTTCGATTTTGTGAAGGGGAACTATATATATAGCTCTATATATGTATATGTGTATATATATATATATATATATATATATATATATATATATATATATATATATATATAGATTTACTTCAGATTATCGAACTTTCAAAATGCTGACTTTCATACTGCCAACACCATTTGACCGACATTTTGAAAGGCCGACAATCTGTAGTAGAAGTGTTAACTATTTAAAACTGTGTTTAGCAATCCCCCCTGCACCTCCATGCCCCCTGGTACTTAAATATTCTCAATCCAAGATTGCACTACAGTGCAGGAAAGCAGAATCTCTCAGTTCCGCACTGTATCAGGATCTCTGCTATTCACTGTCGGCCTTTCAAACATTCGATTATATGGTGTCAGCCATATGAATTTTGAACTTTTGAAAGTTCAAACAAATGAAGGGGACCCATATATCCACCAAAATGCACTCACTTGAGGCACTCCTTAAAATGGAGAACATCGATATCTGTGCAGTGACAGAGACCTGGTTCAAGGCTCCAGAGAGCACCCCTGCATTACCAGGCTATAATTCATACCACACCTTTTGGTCACCTAACCTGGACCGAAACACTAAAGGTGGAGGCGTGTCCATATTCATTAAGGATATCTACACCTCCAGGCTAATTGCTCAGCATAATGCTTCCGAGATTATTCAAGTGCAGCTAATTCTGGGCAAGACCGCAATCCAAATTGTAGCTTGCTACAGATCTCCCACCATACCCCAGCATTCCCACTCTTCATTTCTTGATACACTGGAAAATATTAGGGTACAACCTAACACCCTAATAAAGGGTGATTTCAACTACCCCATCATTAACTGGGAAAATACTCATGTATAAACTCTGTTGCTCAACATTTTCTGGAATTCATAAATTCCAACACCTTGGATCAAGTTATCCACACCCCCACCAGGAGCAGCAATATTCTAGACCTGGTCATTACCAACATGGGCAACCAGTGTTCCACACCAGAGGTCAGTTCCTCATTGGTCAGATCTGACCACAAACTAATCATCCTAGACATCCACATCCCGCCACCACCCCCACGAGGGAAACCACCGTAAAAAAGTTCTCCAAAGCCAACTTCACACTTCTTAAGACAGAAGTGTCAAACTTCACGACACTCATGCAGACGGACAATAGAGGTATGACTGTTGAATCCTACACAAATGCACTTTATAAGCACTTAGATGAGTGCATGGATCATGAAATCCATAACAGAACCAAGATGCTATCCTCAAAAAGAGGAAGCCAATCTGGTTGTCCCTTGCCATAAACAAACTCTACAACAGAAGAAAGAAACTGTTGCAAAAAAGAGTAAAATTCCATGATTGGAGGAACTCCATGGTTAGCCTCAGTAAGAATCTGAGATCCCTCATAAAATCCTCCAAAGCTAGTTACAAAAACAAAATCTCCACTGATCCTAAAGACAACCATAAAGCATTCTATAGCTATGTCAAGAATCTCAATGGCAACAATCAGATCTGCTCTGAGTTACAGCACAATGGCACTAAATATACAGAACCAACTGATATTGCCAACATCCTGGCAGATAGGTTCAGTGCTAACTTTACCCCCCGTCTCAACCCTTAAAGGGCCCATTTCTATACCGGAAGAATGCAAAGTTCTTGTAATCACGGTTGCACAGGTAAAAACCACACTCTCCAAAGCCAAGACCTAAGCATCCATGGGACCTGACAATATCCCAGGCTGCATTCTACATGAACTACAGAATGAACTGGCACCCCACTGAAGTACCATGTTCAATCATAGCCTTACCTCAGGCTTTGTGCCCATTGAGTGGCACACAGCGACAGTCATCCCACTCCACAAAGGGGGAGCCACCACGGATGCTGGGAACTACCGTCCCATTAGCCTGATGAACCTGGTCTGCAAGGCTATGGAACATATATACAATGACATTGATAATCTCCAAACTCTGGACCCCACCCAGTTCGGGTTTGTAAAAGGCAGATCATGTCTCCTAAACCTGATAGACTTATTTGAAGTGGTCACCAAAGCCGAAGATGAGGGTAAGGTGGTTCACACAGCCTATCTAGATCTCGCCAAGGCTTTCAACACCATCCCCCACTCTGGAATTATAGATAAACTCACTAAACTAGGTATAAATACCTATGTCACAAGATGGGTTGCAAACTGGCTCACTGACAGAACCCACACTGTGAAAGTAGCAGACTCCAAATCCGACTTCAGACCAGTGACAAGTGGAGTACCACAGGGTTTAGTCCTGGGTCCTCTCCTGTTTGGTATCTATTTCTCTGAAGTACAGGCTAACACAGAAGGTCTTTGGCTAACGAAGTTCGCAGATGACTGCAAACTAGGAGCCATAATCAAAACTCCTGATGATGTGGACATCCTACAAAAGGGCCTCACTGAGACAGATACCTGGTGTCAAGGCCATGGCCTCAAGCTCAATGCCAAAAAGTGCATTGTCATCCCTTTTGGTAAAAACTCTGTACCCGTGAACTGCCACATAGGCAGTAGTCTACTTAACACCAAAAGTGTGATGAGACCTTGGGACACAGGTGGACAGTAGTCTCTCCTTTGATAATCACATCACCACAGTAGTCAGGAAATCCTTCTACCTGGCACACCTCATCACAAACGGTTTCTCATCCAGGAAAAAAGAGGTCATTGTTCCCTTCTACTTGTCACTCATTAGACCCCGTTATAGAATACAGTGCCCCTTTTGGTATGTACCTCACAAGACATCTACAACAACTAGAAAGGCCGCAGAAATACCTCACAAAGAGGATTAACAACCTCAAACAGATGCCCTGTGCAGACCATCTCAGAAAACTCCAGCTTTACTCCGTCGCATATCGCCTACTCTATGTCAAACCCAGAGCTGTTGGACATGCTCCACTTAAAGAAATCCCAATCCCTCCAAGCTATACGCTCTAGGGACCTAAACCTTGTCACAACAATAAACAAAACATGCTGGAGGGATAGATTCCTGTCCCAGAGACTTCCCACACTCTGGAACAAACTACCTATCTATATCAAACAAAGCTCCTCATTAGCACTCTTCAAGAAAAATCTTGATGATTGGATGGGAGATAGGAAATTCACCCCGAGGATCATTTCTGTGGCTCTGCTAGACAGGGGCACAGGAAAATCATTTTCTTGGGTGGCGAAAGCCAGGGTACCTTTTTGGCCAAGCTTATATAGGGCCTTGGGCCAATAGCCTAGTACCTACCTATGAACCTTTGAACCAATATATATTGCAGTTTGAATTTTTTAATTTTATATTTAGCAGTTTATATATATTTTATTTATTTTACATTTGTTAACCGGGGGTGTCTGACTGAGCCAAAAAGGCCCTTTTTCAGCAGGGGCCTGGGGAGAAAAGCTCCACATAGAAAAATTACAGATTCATTTAGACATGACCAGTATACACACAAATTACAAAAGACATGTTTTTACAGTGGTATGCAGCACATCAACAGTTGCAGTGGAGAGAACAAACAAAAAATATGAATTTAAAAATAAAGGTACTTAATAGATTTGTGGTGTAGAGCTGAAATTTGGAACATAGGTAGAATACATACATAGTACACAGGTGCAGTACATACATTGTAGATTAGCCAGTGTTTGTTTGAATAGTTTTCAATCTTAATCAAGTACTCTAGGTTTAGTATTTGTACCTTATCAACTTTCATTAGCCTGGGGAGCAGTCATGGCACTGCCAACTTTGCTTGAAATATTGCCTGATGAGGTCTTTAAAGGAGGCTTTTGATGATGTGTTTTGAATGCTAGTGGGGACAGAGTTCCATTTTTTAGCCACTGAACTACTATATAGTGCATCTCCAAAGCTATTGTAGCTGTTGGTGACTTCTAATAGTAGTTTGCTTGATGATCTAAGAGACCTTTTGGCTGACTGATGTTGTACTAGGTTTTTGAGGGCAGGACACTTATTGGGGAGGTAATAGATAGAATGACAGATTGTAGGTTAGGAGGGTGGGCAGTTCAAGCTAGTGGAGCTGTCTCAAAGCAGTACAGTGATGAGTTCTATATGAGCAATTTGCAGCAAAGCGGGCAATTCTGTTATAGCAGGCTTCCATTTTGCTTAGTTGAGTTTTGTTGAGATTAGCCAGAATGGGAGATGCATAGAGTAGGGTGGATAGAAGTTGGGAGCGAGCAATGGCTGATCTTGTCTAGTTGGTAAGAAATGGTTTGATACGGTAGAGTGATCCCAGTTTGGCATGTATGTTTTTAATAGTTAAGTTGAGATGACTATCAAATTTTAGGTGGGAGTCTATGGTTATCCCAATAGCTTAGCCTATGCCATTGGAGCGATTGGAGTAGCATTTGTGGAGTAGATGGTGAATTGACTGTTATCAGTGTTTTTGTTAGAACTGGTTATAATCATAAGCTGAGTTTTCTTTGGATTGAGGATAAGTTGGGCTTTGGTTAGGTAGTTTTCAACGTCAGAGAATGCTAGTTGAGTTGTTTGCAGGAGGGTGGTAATGTTTTGTGAAGCACAGATTAAGGTAGTGTCATCTGCATACTGAATGATAGATGCATGTTGTGTGGAGGTATGGAAGTCATTTGTAAAGATTGTGAATAGTAGTGGTCCTAAGATAGAACCTTGTGAGACCCCTATAGTTATGGGCAACTGAGGAGAGAGAGAATTTTCCATTTCACAGCTTGGTACCTGTCAGTTAAGTAGCTTTGGAACCAGGTAATAGTGGAATTTGATAGGTGATATTGGTTTAGTTTGTTTAGCAGGATTTGCTGTGAGACTGTATCAAATGCTTTGCACATATCCAAAAAAAGAGTTGACACCTGCAGGCCTTCATTTTTGAGATGGTTTGCTGTGTCTGTGAAGCAGAGGAGGGCTGTAGTGGTAGTATGGGCAGGTGTGAAACCATGCTGAGTAGGTGACAGAATGTTGCAGTCTAGGAGATAGTTTAGCATCTGGATATGGATGCATTTTTCTAGGATTTTGGCCAGTGGGGAGAGTAAAGCAATGGGTCTGTAGTTATTAAGTTCAGTGGAGGTCCCGCCTTTATGTATGGGTGTAACATAGGATATTTTCCAGAGTTTGGGCACATAGTTTTCACCAATTGATTTGTTTATGAGAGTGGAGACTAGGATAGCAATAGCATCTGCTTTGAGTTTCAAGAAATAGCTGGGGAGTAGGTCGGCTGCTGTTGATGAGGTTTTTAGTTTGGAGAGCATGCTTTTGATTGAAGTGGTGGAAACTGTTTTGAGGCTAAAGCTTGTATTAGTGTTATTTGTGTTTGGGGGGATAGTGAGGAAGGAACTATCCTGTGATACTAAGGATAGAATTGAGTTCACAAAGTGGGAGTTGAATTGTGTTTCGATGGGAACTTTAGTGCCAGGGGTGGTTGGTTTGGGGGTAGCCTTTTGGGTGGATTTTAATAGCTGGTTTACATTTTGCCAAAATTTTTGTGGGTTGTGTTGGTATTTAGTTTGTAATGTTGTGTAGTAGGATTTTTTGTCCAGCCTAATGCATTTTTTGCACGGTTGAGCAGCTCTTGGTACTTAGTTAGGTTTTGTGTTTCTTTGCTTTTTGATAGTAAAGCCAGGCAGTGTCTCTGGACTTGAGGATTTGTTTGGTTTCTTTACTGAGCCAGGGGTTTGTAGAGGTTCTAACCTTGATTTTGCACAATGGAACGACAGTGTCTAAGTGTTGTAGAAATGTTTTGTTGAAATATGCTACAGCCTGGTCAAGTGGGAGGGTTTTTAGGGGGGGTCCAGTCACAGTTACAAGGTAAAGTATTGAGGACCTCAGGAGAGAATTTCCTGTGTTTCTAGTGGATATATAGTTAGTGGTTTTGTATATCCTTGTTCCACTATGTATAAAGTATATTATGTTGTGGTCATTTAAGGTGTCTGGGAGACTGCCTGCGTGGGGGTGCAATGTGGGGTTGTTAGTTAGGAACCAGTCAAGGATGGATTCCCTTTTAGATTTTTTATCACATCTAGTTGGAATGTGGACTAGCTGCTGGTAGCCATGGAGATTTATTAGATTACTTGGTGGTTCTGATATGCAGGTGAACCAATCTAGGTTGAAATCCCCCAGAATAAGGGTTTCTTGTGAGTATGTGGAAGAACACCAGGATAAGAAGTCTTCAAGGCTAGCAGGTGTATTACCAGTTGGAATATAGATCACAATTGTGGTGATGACCTTTTTAGGGTGAAGTTGAAGTTGTGAGATAAGTATGTCCCAATTATTGGGGGAGGGGTAGGAGTTTGGTAATTGACATACAGTTAAGTTGGACTTATACAGTAAGGCAGTTCCACCCCCTTTACGAAGTGATCTGTCTTGTCTAATGATATTGTAGCCAGTAGGGAGAACTTCTGAGTTATCTATGTTTTTATTTAGCCAGATTTCTGTTAAAGCAACTATGTCTGGGGAGTTCTGTGCTATTGTGGCCTGGAGTTCAGGTATTTTATTTTTGATACTTCTAATATTAATATTTAGCATTAAAAGATGGTTGGTTTTGCTGCTGTTGTTGATTTGCCCAGGGATGAAGATAGTGGGGGTGTTATGTTCTGACATTTGTGTTGGAGCAGTTTGTGTTGGACAGGATGGATTTGGGCCTGGGTTGGGGTGGATATCCCCACTTATGGTGAGTCTGGTGTTAAAATGGTGATACTGATGTTGGAGTTTGGTGAGGAGTGTGAGAAAGTATTGTGTTTTTTTTTTGGAGTAGGAATGAGAGCATATGTGTTTAGTTCTGAATTGGTCCGTTATGTAGTTCTTGAACAATTGTGGGCAGATATTATTATAATGTGTGGTGTCTGTATATGAGAGTGCATAATGTAGTGTTGTGCTACTATGTTTAGGAATATTGCTAGAGTGATAACTTGTGGTGTTATAAAGAATTAGACAGACTAGACTTAGTTGTGTGATAGTCATGGTTATAAAGTTTAAGATGGTACTAGGTGGAGGTCTGAATAGGGATTATAGGGTTGTACTATATGTGCATGGATAAGTAGTGTGGGTGGTGTAAAAAATTCCTAATGGGAATGAGTGATTGGGAGTATGTTTGTGTAGAGCATGTTGGTGTGGTATAATGTGATCTGACTTGAGGAGCTGTGATTGGTGGAGTTGATGTGAATGTGAGCTGTGGGTGTGGCTGTGATTACTATAAATGAAGAGGTAGTGGGGGGTGGGAGGAAATAGGAGGCAGGGCAGGGGAGCGGAGAGAGCCCGAGCATTAGTGAGGGCGAATGGAGTGGGGCAGAGCCCACCAAGACAAGAGTAAAAAGTAAGTATTACTTTACAAATCTGAACACTTTAAACAAATTCCTGAGGTCTAATGGCTTACCAGCAAGCAGAATGCAATTGCTGAAGAGCACTTGTGTCCTGGTGGGAGACTAGAAATTTAAAGATGGCTCCATGCTCAGCAGGATTCTAATATAGACTTAGTATTTGGGGGAGGGAGATAGCACAAGGGGTGTAAACCAGGTGGCATGCAAAGAAACCAGAGAAGCAATCAGTGGAAAACTATCAGTGAGGGCCTCAGAGGGGGTAAGTAAGAATTCAAACTACCTGTAAAGTGAAGGAGAGAAGAGACAGCAAAGTTTATTAAGGTTGGGAGTGTGTCTTCACATTGACTTGCTGATTAGTAACCAATTTGTGCACAGATTAGAGTAGGGAGATACATTAGCAATGAAGGGGAATGTACAGAGATGCAAATAAACAGGTGGGCCTCCAAGTGATACAAACTAAGACAGAAAGCACTGAGATGGCTGCTTGATGGTTAATTTAGTCACAGGGATCTGAATTAAATGTATACCGTCTATTGGACAGTTAGGATTACTGCACTAGCTAGGGGGGGAGGACACAAGGCTACAATAGTCAGTTTTATTAGCACACTGAGAACTACTAAGAAATACTGCTAATGTAATAGCTTCACTCTCATAAAAAATACAAGTAGAATGCCTGGGTGGACTGACCCTGCTCTTGAGGCTCAAAATGTATATCCTTGTTTAGTTTGCAGTACTGATTCCTTCTTATACTGTATAGGTGGAGTGGTAGCCGCAGACTGCAGATTTGCTTGAGTGTGCTCCTGCTCTTGAGGCTCAAAATGTATATCCTTGTTTAGTTTGCAGTACTGATTCCTTTTTATACTGTATGGGTGGAGTGGTAGCCGCAGACTGCAGATTTGCTTGTATGCTGATTATACTTTTTATAACATATTTTTATGTAAAATAATTAGTTCTTCCACCTGTTTTAACTTATTGATATCTGTGCAGGGTTCTAACTTTTTAACTTTGCAGACCTTTGGTCTGAAGTGTGTTTATGGGACTCCTCTGTCAAACAATTATGTGGTATTGCATATTCCAGGCTATAAACAGCAGCTAATGTACTTTTGCACATTCCAATTTATTAACAGCTAACAGTATATAGTACCTCAAATGAGTAATGTCAGGTAAATGAGTCCAGATGAGGAGACTAATGCAGAAGTAGCACGGTGCTTCATAAACATGTATACTTATTTCCCTGTGATGCATCCTCAAATATATTCATGAGTAATCATTTTGGTGTTAACTCCAAGAACTGAAAGACACATATTTGCAAGCAGTAATGCTTTGCACCTATAATTTTTAGGCTGATTTAATATGCTTATTGCAACGTAAAAATATTCACATGGGTAATCATTTTGGTGGCAACTCCCAATAACTAAATGAAACGTGCAAGCAGTAATGCTCCCCCCATAATTTTTCTTGAGTTGTTTTTACTAATAATATTTGTGTTGCCTTTATTTAATTGGGTTTCTGTGGTAATGCCCGAATGTTTTATTTCTATTCTAATATGCTTTGTATTTATGCAGTGGTTTACTTTTATGTACTTATATCTTCACCCTTACCTTTTAGGCCAAACAGTGCCTGATAGATTCTTTCCATTGCATGTGTTGGTCTACACATAATTTGACTCCTACCTCACGGTTTTTAGATTTTTGCTGCTAGGACGACTGCTTTTGTCTCATGTATTCACTTCCCATTATTTTCTGCAGTGCTTCTGTTTCTGTTCCTGGAATTAATACTTTTGGTTTAATCAGGAGAATATTTTTTAACTAATTGTCTGACTTTTATTGTCTCTTGTCAGGTTGTTGTTGTCTTTCGGCTTTTCCCGGATAGGGGTCGCCACAGTGGAACTACGGTCCACTAATGATTGGCAGTAGATTTTCACAAACGCCGAGGTGCCAGCTCGACGTTCAACCTTCAACGAAGGCACGCCTATTTACGCATGTCTTTCGAACGCCCACCCAACCACGGGGAGGACATGCAGACTCCACACAGAAGGCACTCCCCGCACTCCAGCTGAGAATCAAATGGGAGAACCTTACTGTGAGGCAACAACGATACCACTGCACCACCGCAATATATTTAAATATGAAGTTTTAGTGTTTTGAATACTATAAAGTATATTCAAATTCTTGTTTTTATCAATTTTTATTTTTATGCAGACATAATATATCTGAGTTAGAGATACATATTTTTGGTGTCTGATTTTTTTATTAATTTATAAAAAAGCATTTGACAGCATTCCACAGTTATGGATTATGGAGTGCTTTGCTTCTGACTGTCTTATGAGAAGCCTAAAATACATCATACATTGATAGATTTCAAAGCAGTTTCTACTTTACAAATGAGTCATACAGGGTGAGTTACTTATCTCTGGGCAAAAAAGTCTAAATAGGAATATTCCAAGGGGATTCTTTGTCGCCACTGCTGATTTGTTTTGCATTTAACCTATTCAGCTGCTTGACAAACAGGCACTGGGAGTCCCAAAAACACAGTAGTCTGAGAACTGTAGTGTTGAAGACACTACAGTTCTCGGACTACTGTGCTTTTGGGACTCCCTGTGCCTGTTTGTTTAGCTGGTTTTTGCTTTTCTTGGAGTTACAGTCTGTGCGTCTTCATTCAGCTGCTTAAGTAATGGACTAGGCTATGATGCTTTGGTTACAGACAGACTTCCAGAAAAATCAGTCTCCTTCAATGACATCTCACCTTTTTTTTTTTTTTTTTTTTGTGGATAATTAAGCTTGTACAGCTCCTCAGGCAAGCAACTCAAAGCACAACTACAAGTGATTAAATCTTTTTTTTATGACTTAAGAATACCATTTGGTCCTGATAAATGTACAAATGCAACATTTATAGCAGGAAAACTGAAGCATTTTGAAAATATTGACCTAAAAGAAGAATGTGATATGAAAAATCTTGGACAAGTGAAAGTGTATAAATATCTGAGAAGAGGGGAATCTCATTCTGAGTATTAGCCCCCTTGAAACTGACTCTTTGTTTATTTTCTAGTCAGTCAATTTCTAAGTGTGTTCATATAGTCTTCATTTTGTGGTAATTTTATTATTTAATCTCCTATTTAAAAAAAACAAAAAAAAAGAAAGGCAAAGAAAAACAGTAGGAGGAAGTGAGTTGTGTGTGTGTTGTGTTGTGTTTTTCTTTGGTGTACACTTAGTGCAGGATGGCAGATATTGCCCAAAGAAATGATTTTACCATACTAGCTAGCAGCAGCACAGTAAGGTATGGGAAGGGAAATTAAGTAAGAGTAGACAATAATAAAGAGGAGCAAAAAAAGAAAACGAATATAAAGAGAATTTAAACCAAAAGATAAAACTGTGAAAATAGTAGCTCAAGACAATGGACAGTGAGCATGTTGATCTACAGAGTCTTTAGAAACAAAGGGTGATACACACAGCTGTAGGACAGAATTAGCAACAACTGCCCATCTTTTTGCTGGCTGTGATATACTACTTGTGTCTGAAGCTCTCTATACTGAATATCGCAGTAATGAGATAAGACTGTTGCCTTGGGATTGTGCAAACACTACAATATACTGGTAGAAGAGAATCACTGGAAAAATGAACTACAAAGAATTATTGAAAATGAATTACCATCCAGTGTCAACATTTAAGAAAGTTGAAGTTAGAAAGGCAGGTATAGCAGTCAAAAAAAAAAAAAAGGAAAAAATAGCATTAATCATTGAAATAGCTACGCCAAACAATACTGAGAATCAGAAAGTTATAAAATGTCAGGATATGCAAGTAGTAACGGGACCACCCAGATACTCCCAAGAGAAGCAGGAACAACAGAGCTAATTAAAAACAATTTGCAAGCATACTTAAATATGCTACTAATACATATAACTCCAAGTTAACTACAGAGAGACACAATTCTGTGTACTTTGTGGGTACTGACAACAACATTCTTGGCGAATGTCAGACTATAGCAATACTAGTTTTTATCGACTTTAATCATACCCTGAATCAGGCATGGGGTCCGTTCCTGTCAAGGTATTAGAAAACCTAAACATATGGAGAAATTAGAAATTAAAAGAGGTAGCCTGTTCTCTGTCCCCCCATTATTTCTGGCATTGTCTAGTGGAGGCAGGTATCTAGTACATGGGTGCCAGGACCATAGGATGAGGGGTTAAGGACCCCCCCACACTGAACAGCTGTGTCCTGGAACTGCTGCCAGAATGGTAATTACATAGATACACTCAAATTGACATTTCTGAGGAAACTTCAAGGTAAGGCAGCTGCAAAGGGGGATTTGAGTAATAAATTGTCTTTTGCCAGCTGCCCAGGCTCATGGTTACCATGAAAATGACAATGTGAGGGTTTGTAGGACATACAATTCAACTTCTTTGCTCAAGAATTCTAGACAATGCCAGAAATAATGTGGGGATGATGGCTGAAAATCAGGAATGATGTTTAAATATATTGCTAATTCATTTAAAAAATTTAACAGAACAACAGGTTTTGCATCAACAAGTATAACAAGAGTTTAATGTCTGGTGTCATTGACTAACTGTAACCCCAACTTCTTTGCTAAAGAATTCTGGACAAACCCAAAAATAATGGCAGGACAAAAGGCCAACAGCAGGAACAGGAAACATAGAAAGCAGCTAGAATAACAAGGTTTGTATTAGCATTCATTTACAAAAGTATGACTTTTAATATTCAAATGACTGTTCTCATTTTTTGTTAAGTATAGTCCAGAATGTTTGTCAGAAAACCACAAATTTTAAGAGGAACAGCGCAAAAATATGAGTTAAAAATCTGGGCATTCTGTAAAATATAGGGCAGATGAGAGGTATAACCTTGCCCTCTTGTCAAATTCTTAAAGAGGATCATTTTGCAAGAGCAAATAACATTCACCAATAGTGCAATGGACTGGACTTCTCTTTTTTGTCAAAACAAAAGCTCATATTTATAGACAGTTGTTTCTTGCTGTTTGTTCTACTGGAGCATGGCTAAATGACTTACTATTTCTCCTAACCACTCCCTCAAAAAACTTAAATTAATATTGTTTTTCCAAAACACCTCTCAACCCAAAAGTCATCTTTCACTATTACCTCAGCCAACAATACAATTTTACCAATAAAGTAGTCTGCAGTACTTAATGTAAATATGAATGATTAGTTGACAGACGAGTACCAGTAAGAGTGAAAGGGAAGGTCTACAAGAGGGTAGTGAGACCAGATATGTTATACGGGTTGGAGACAGTGGCATTGACAAAAAGGCAGGAGTCAGAGCTGGACGTGGCAGAGTTAAAGATGTTAAGATTTGTACTGGGTGTAACGAGGGTGGACAGTATTAGGAATAAGTATATTAGAGGGTCAGCTTAGGTTGGACGGTTTGGAGACAAAGTCAGAGAGGCAAGATTGCGTTGGTTTGGACATGTGCTGAGGATGGATGCTGAGTATATTGGAAAAAAGGATGCTAAGGATGAAGCTGCCAGGTAACAGGAAAAGAGAAAGGCCTAAGATAAGGTTTATGGATGTGGCGAGAGAGGACATGCAGGTGGTTGGTGTGACAGAGCAAGATGCAGAGGACAGGAACAAATGGAAACAGATGATCCACTGTGGCGACCCCTAAAGGAAACAGCCGAAAAAAGATGATGAGTTGAAATTTCATCTATCACAAGTAAAACAAACATCACAAACTTGGTTACCTATACACAATAAAATCCTTGTTTAGTGACACAGCCAGAAAACTCAAAGCTACAACTCTCCTACTTCCATCCTTCTTTTGCACATCCCTTGTACTAACAAATCTTCAAATCTCATGGTTAAACTGCAGCAATTTTACAATAAAACCACCAAGGTTTCTGCTAACTATCACTATGGAAAACACCACTGTCTAGCTCTATAGGAAGTAAACTGGTTCGAATTGCCACAATATCTTTATCTTAACTTACCATTGTTCATAAACATTTTTATAAGTCTAAACACTGTCCATGTGTAAATGACATCCTGCAACAATACTCCCCCAGTACAGCCTTTTGCTTTAGGGCAAATCACTACTCACCTACCAGAATCTTACAACTCTTTATACTCAAACAATATCGTCAAATGATGGAATGCCATTCCTCTAGCCCAGAAAAATATACCAAATCTAAATGATAGAATGCCATCCCTGTAGCTCAGACAAATATGCTCAGTCCCTCCTCTTTCAAATACCCACTAAGGCAGTATCTGATAAGAAAGCCACTTTGTTACTGCATTACTCTTGGCTAAAACCCAATCCTAGACCAAGGTTTTCTTTTTCAGTGCACACATTGTCCATTCAAGTAATACTTCTCACTATATTTTGTATGTACACTTCAACTGACGATACTTTCCTTATCCATGTCCCCTTATAATGCTATGTTCCTAACAACCTTTGCACTTGACTTTACCTTATCTTTCCATTTAATAACCTTTGCACTTTTTATCTCATCTCTTTCTGCTCCAGCCTCTTCCTTTTCACCAAATTCAACCTCATATTTCCCTTAACATCCCATCCTGTTTCTTTGTACCACTATCTCTTGTTCAGCATGTAATTTACCATGTTTTAATTCATTTCATGACACTCCGGACCAGTGATAATGCAAGGCAACAAATAAAATAAAAATCAAAAATAATAGATTATATTCAATTATTCAATTTTGCACTTTCATCCTTAGTAATTAAACAGACTTTGTCAAAACCAGGATGGGCTTTGGCTCTCCTAATAGCCTGTTTTGGGCCAAAGTTTTCCACAGAGGTACATTTCACCTGCGCTAGACTGTCTTCCAAAGTAGTAATCATGTTGCTGTATTTAATTATTCATTCATTCATAATCTTAGACCCAATTTATCATATTCTGGATCATTTTTGGGAAGCAGAGGAAAGGGTGTCCTGACAAGCTATAATTCAAAGATATTCCATGGCCACTGAGTCTAATGATGATTCATGCTTTGCCAGTACCTTCCTTCTGGACATACTTTCTTTCTCCAGGAGGGACATACCAGCCAAACCCAGAGTAAGTCCGTGGATAACCATGCAGTCATCCAGTCATGTAGTGTATGTTGAACAGAAGATAGAACAACTCACTGCTTAACAAGTATGGAACATTTATTCCAGAGGTTGGGGGGGGGTACAGTGTAATCCTGGCCCTCCACTGTGTTTTATTTGTTGGTGAAGATTTATGTCACTGATTCTAGTATTTGTGGAGATAATGGACTTGTGGAGAAGCTGAAAATCCAGGATAACTGGGTCTCTAATGGCAGGGTAACGGAGACAGAGAACTCCAGTGAAAAGTCTTCAAAACACTGAATAAAGTT
Organism: Protopterus annectens; assembly: GCF_019279795.1. NCBI lineage: Eukaryota > Metazoa > Chordata > Ceratodontiformes > Protopteridae > Protopterus > Protopterus annectens. Next base: position 613,238,721 of record NC_056745.1, read on the forward strand.
GTAGAGTTTTCAGCCCATCTTGGTAACTCGGAAACTTTAGGTCTGTGACCTTTTTAATTAGGAATCTATGGAGTTTTTCAAATTGTTTGATATATTTAATGAAATACATCCAAATGGGATGTTGACTTGATCATCAGCCTGATAAATGATGAGCATAATTGAATAATTACCTCTTTAGACATCAATAATATTCATTTAGTGATTAGATGGGCTAAATAAAAGGACTGTCTGACAACCATGTCACATGATGGTAAAAACAGAAGGCATTATCAACTGAAGTACCTAGTTCCCTGACAAAAATCGGTGTAATATTGATCTAGCAGGGGATACACACATTATAAAGGAATAAGATACAGTGCTTCTCTTTCTCACCAGCAAATACTGTCAGTGAAGGTAAGAAGCAACTTTTTTGTTATTTTTTTTGGCACCTCCTTCATTTGACGAGTCTCTCTAAATTTTAGTCAGTGCAAGAATTTGACTGGAAGTCAGCAGTATGATTTCTGTTTTTACTGGCATGGTTCTTTTTGACATTAAATTTGTGTAAATTATAAACAAGGGTATGCAACCTGAGTCACACTGAAGTACATTTTATTTTTTATTGCTATTTATGACTGTCTTTGGCTATCATTGCTCAGGTTCTTGTGAAGTAATTGGCAACACTTTTTACAAACACATATACAAGAGCCATTTACTGAAACAGCTTTTGCCAACAATGGAGTTTTCATCTTTCTCCACTGCTGTGTGAACTTTGAGTTGGTGCATATAAGTTTGGGTGGTGTTGGAGGTGTCCCCCTATATGGAGGGTGCATAGGGGCTTTCCCCCTGCAAAAAACATTGTCCTTGAGAGTCAAATGAATTACTTTTGGCTAACAGCTCTCAATGTATATGCTTTTACCCAAACTGCTGTCCATGAGTCAACATGTGTCCCATTGCTATTTCTAGATTTAAGACAGCGCATTGGAGATGAGCTCATAACAGCCAGATTCATTGAAGCATCTCAAGTGAAAATGTTATATCCTTTCTCATTTCACAACATTAAATAATCTTTTCTGGGGATGCTCTAGTCCCAATAGAATATCAACGTTTCCTTTTCACTGGATGGGCTGCATTAAAGCATCCTTTAATGCTGACCTTCACCCTCTCACAGCACTTATTTTCTTACCTACTGATTCTTCTTCATAGAAGAAATTCCATGTTGAAAAAAATGTTGTGATCATTTATTTGTTATCTGTAAATCATATTTTTTTATACTCAATATAATAACAGATCTTTAAGAAGAAAGGCCATTTTCTTTGCCAAACAGTCCTAATGCCTATTGTCCATATCCAATAGGTTTCTAAAAGTAGACTTCTTCTGAATATATAATGTACTCTTATATTTATCAGAAGAAATACATCTTTGTATATCTTTTAAAGATTGCTGATTATAAATTTTCTATGGCCAACCTAATAGTTAACAAGGTCTGAAGGGATGAGCATTCAACATTTTGATCTAGGGTCACCAGTTTTGCACTTGCCAGTCACTGTTACCCGTAAAAATTCCCTGCTGTTGCACAAACTGCTGGCTTAATTTCTAGATGGCAGCAGCTGTGATAGCACTGTGACTCTTCCCTTTTCCCTGTGTTGGTATGTATGTCTGTGGAGTTGGTATACATTAACTGGGTAGCTACATGGGGCTTCTGTCTCACACCAAGGGTGGCACAGGAGGGATATTCCCTTGCAAAAAAAAAAATCAAAAAATCAAAAAAAGTTGCATCCAGTGAAAGGTTCGACTAGTTACTGTTGTTTTCATCTGCTTAAAAATTTACCAGCTTTTAACTTAACTACCTGTTAGGGGAACATTTTCTAATTATCACAGCATGTAATATGTTTCCTTATGACATAGACAGACCTGAATTATGAGAACTATTAGAATCATATGACCTCTGTTATGGTTGCCTTTGCTTAGAACAAGCATACTTCCAAATATGTGTGACCTCTTGACAAAGCAGCACAGTGTTAGTGTTGTAGACTCTCCTTGCTCTTTGTACTGTAATTGCAGTGAGCCTGGCCTCCTCCCTTCTCCCAGGATAGACAAACTGACACTGACCACTCACTCTGCCCTCCCTTGCCCATTCCCAATAGTATCCATGTCGCTAGCTGAACTTTGTACAACTGGGGAACAGTCGGGGCTTTATACCTCTGCAGCATGGGGCTAGAGTTCAAAGTATCTTGTTACAACAATGCAAATTAACAAATCCTTAAAAACGTTATGCATCATTTTATTAGGCCCAAATAACTTCTGTTTCATTTCATTTAATATCCCTCATTTTCCATTGCAGTTAATGGGATTCTAAGACAATGTTAAAGAATATTATCGGTAAATATTACTAGAAATATGTAGTATGTAATATATGTTTCAGCTTGTGATCACTACTAGTATAGAGAAAGAATGTTGCTGTTTTGAGGGTAAAAATAATTTTAACATATCTTTTCTGTTGACAAGCTTTTGGTGAGCCATGCTGTCTAGGCATTAATGTTTCTGCAAACCATTCCAGCATAAACTATATTTCTTGAATTATTTTTAATATTATTTTGTAGTAATAAGACAAGGAACATTCATGTATTATATTTTATGTATTATGTTCAGTATATTTTCAAATAATTTTTCTGCCCTGTCATGTGCAATGTATTTGCATTTAACATTCGTGTTACTTTTAAAATAAAAAAGCTATCTTTTCTGACAGAGAACTCCTCTTAATTGCAAATACTAATAAAATGTTGTTTGCATAGATGGAAAAACCTGGAGAGGGATTTAATTTATCTCAGGAAGCTATTTCTGTGATTCATTTCCTAATAATGTCTCAATGCTTTGTGCTTTGACATGTTATGATAGAGTTACATTCAAATATCTTTCTCAGCTATAATTTTCCAACTGAGGTATGAATTCTAGCACCTGCTAGTTCCACTATTGTCATTTGCAGATATTCTTTTTCTTTTGGGACCAGACACGGAGAAACAGATGAGCACCTGTATGTGTGAGCAATGTCATTCATCACTGTTAGTTTCCTAAAGAACAGAACTCCAAATGTAGCTGGCTTTAATAATAATCACTATGTGGTCTTAACGAACTGCTTAGAAAATTGGATACTTGACAAATCTTTGTCTGGCATACATTTTGCACTTCTAAACAGATGCTTTGCAAATAATAAAGACCATCAAGTTTTGACCTTTTGCTACCTATTATGGAAGTTTCCTGCTGTTTTATGAAGGTAAACAGTCAAGCTGAACAGATTGCGTTCTGCAAACAAGACTATTTTTTTACCTGGGAACTAAAAGTAAAATATCCTTAACGATGCAAGCAAAGTTAAAATTATAACTGACTAGAATTAGAGTTTACAATCCCGTTTTAAACCTGAAGCTTTACACGCTGTTACAACTTCATTACAACTGTTTTAAGTTGCCACTTGCATTGGCTCTTAGACATGGACTATTGAGTAGATGGCTTGTTACCTTTAAATTTTGTCACACTTGTGTGACTTGCCTTTTGGACCAGTGTGGGAGGTACACAATGTGGTGATTAAGATCTGCGAACAATTTTTTAAAAATTTTGAAGGAAAACAAATGACAAAAGCCATTCAAAAATCATTTTCCCATGTTGATGCCACTGAGAAGTAAGGGTGATCTTTAACCTCAGTGACATCATTGGTAAAAATGTAGAATGTGCCCGTAGACTTTAATGGATACCTGCTGTACATGATTAGTGGATTTGTGCCTGCCATGATGTCACTTGGAGAAAAAATTAAATATATTTGAGTGGTGGTTTCTAAAAATTTTTTTTATTGAAATACTGACCCAAATAAATATGGGTAGACTATGGCAAAATGCATTGTGTCACATAATTCACTAGATGGCACGATGCAGTACCTAATTGTAACAAATCACTTTAACTAGTATACAAGTGAATCTACAAACTGATTTGATTACTTAACAAAAACATTTACATTTATAGTTTGTTCAACTTTTTCTAGCTGTTGTCCAAATCACAAGTTCTGCAAGTTCTGGATATATGTAATCTGTGTGTTTAGGGCAGAGACACAGACCACATGGAATGTGATTTCTTAGAGCCACAGGTTGTTTGGGTTTTGGTAGTATGAGGTGTGTGGGTGGATTTCACCCTTCAAAGCCATCAGCAAACTACACATGTATTAGATACCAACCACTGCTTAGTCACTAGATTTCTGGGAAAATAAATATTTGCCAGAGAATCAAACTGGGTAATAGACCATAGCCACTAAACAACCAATGAAAGACAAGCAACTGAAAGGGATACCTCATACTAAACCATCAGGAAAAATTGATAATAAGGAGAGATTTGAGGAAGGCATTATGTTATTATTATGTTACTATGCAAAAACAATGCTTTGAACTGTGTGAAGTATTAATATCTAGGATAAACTTTAAGGGGTTTAACTTTTTACGGGGTCAGATAATGACACATAACATCTAGATGTTTAACACTACTCTGTGGGTTGTACCATTTGTGGTTCACTCCACCTAAGTTATGTGTGTACTTGGTAAATTACAGAAGTACACTCTGATGACAGAGTAGATTTCATGGCAAAAATACCATAACATATATTTCACACAGATAAAGCAAATGCAAAGTCAGGTAAAGTGAGTTGTTGATGAAATGACAGTAGCACACATCAGAGGGTATGTTATGTGCTGATTTGTACATATCTTCCATTTGATAGTCATAATCTACAGTCAAGGTAAAACCCTAATATTGACGTATGGCTGTATGTCCTATTGTAGATTACTGCTGTAAATTAGTTATTATTTATTTAATAAAGCTAGGATGTTGATACATGTGTACTCTTAATGACTATGTTACCTAGCTGTCATCTATAGGATCATCAGACCTCGCCATAATCCAAGTAACATTTTCATACTTTAGTTTATCCTCATTGAGTCATAATAAACACTGTACTTGCTGCTAAGACACAGCAAGCTACCACAACTACTGGGATGGTTGTCTTCTTTGCTCATTTGATTTACAGTGTGTCCCATATAATATCCTCATACAATGAAATATTGTGGGGTGTGGCATACTTTAAAATGTATTTAGAAAATGGCTAGTGCAATTGTTTTCTCCTAAATATTTCAGCTGTTTATATCTTCTTCTTCTTCTATACTGTTGTGTCTTTTGGATTTTCCTGGTTAGGGGTCGCCACAGCGGAACTCCGGTCCGCTAATGATTGGCAGTAGATTTTTACATGCCGAGTTGCCAGCTCTGACGCACAACCTTCAACGAAGGTACGCCCATTCACGCATGTCTCCACACTGAAGATGCTCTAGCTGAGAATCGAACAGGACAACGTCTTACTGTGAGGCGACAATGCTACTGCAGCACCACCACCACAGTTAAATCACTCATATGTTTTCTTGTTTACCTTTATTTCAGGTATGGATTTGCAGCACATATGGCAAACTGATATAGTTATTCATCATCCCTTTTTCTTTTGGCTCATTTTCATTTGTTAACCAGATAAACAGACTGGTTGTAAAACCCTGCAACAACCTGGGCCAAGACTGCAAGACATCTTCCATTACAGTTATAAATAAAGATAACAGCAGGGTATTATAATACACAGTTGTAGTTTTAAAAAAGGAAAACGCACAACTGAAGTATAATAGTAAACACTCATAATACATACATACGTATAGGCTTATAGAAATAGGCTATAAATCCATAATATCAGCATGTGACTAAAATGGATGGGGGCAGACGTTTACTTTACTAAACCGCTTTACAGCAGTAGATGGCAGGACTGGTCATATCATTACACTGCTAGGCTAGAGGATGGTAGGGGAAAAGGAATGAGAAGTTTATTCTGCATCATGGTTACATTAGCATTCGATTTACTATCATCAGTGAGCTGTTTTTTTCAGTTGAATTTTAAAGCTTTTAAGATCATTTTTTATTAGGAAGGGCATTCTAGCAAGTTGGCTGATTTTGCAAAATGCACTTTCAGTGGAGGTAAGATTAAGTGTGGATCATACTAATTGTAGACTATCTCTTGCTGTCAGTGAGTGGGTAAATACCGCTCATTGTCTTCAAATCTAACTTAGGGAAAAGGATAAGAAAGCAGAAATTTACCCCAGGCCTAACCTCCCTGTTCCTTCGTGACAGAGAGAGCAAGTGGGTGTACCACTGTGATTTTAATGGCTAGACATCATAGCTTAGAACAATGTATTTAAAAAAGTGAATTTTCACCATTTAAGGTGTAGCAAATAAATGGCATAACATTTATGGCTTTCATTAAACCTGGGAACAAAGTGTAAGGATATTTTATATATGAGTCCCAGCTTAATTTTCTGAACAATATATGAGAATATGTCAAGCAGTTACATGAATATACTCCATTCTAGCAGGAAAGAAGAATACTTAACGTATTTTCAGTTAGAAGAGTATAATACTTTTTGAAGGACAATAGTTGTTGTTGTTGTTTGTCTTTCGACTTTTCCCGGTAAGGGGTCGCCACAGCGGAACTCCGGTCTGCTAATGACTGGCAGTAGATTTTTATGAAATGCAGAGGTGCCAGCTCGATGCTCAACCTTCAACGAAGGCATGCCCATTTACGCACGCATGTCTTTTGAATGCTACACAACCACGGGGACTCTGGGAGGACATGCAGACTCCACAGAGAAGGCACTCCCAAGCCTAGCCGAGAATCGAACAGAAGAACCTCTTGCTGTGAGGTAGCAACGCTACTGCCGTACCACCGCAGCAAGGACAATAGTAAAGGTTTTAAACAGTAAAACACAAATGCATATATGATTAAATACAGATATGCCATTTTTGTTTTAAAGATAATCCAGTGTTGCATAATTAAGCATTTAGATATGTGAATTAGCTTTGTGAAATTCTATAAATTCTATGATTTTGCAAAAAAATATAGCTACATTTGTGAAAATGAAATCTGTCACCTGTTTTAATAGATGCAGTTTGCTTTTGTCAGCAAAATCAGTCATCCCACTTATTTGGAGACTAATAGCCGCTATAAAACATGCTCTGGTAGGTGAGTACTATGGGTTATATCATCTGGAAAATGCACAATTTTCCTTTCACTTCCATAATACTGCTGTCATCAAAGCTACTCAGGGGGAAAGAGACCTACGACACCTTATTAGTTGCTATCCTATCATTAATGAAAGAACTGTTTCCCTTCGACCTCTTTTCCCTTTACAATAATGAGAGTTCACTGCTTTGGCTTCGTAACAAAGCTGCAAAATGTCATTATCACCTTCCTGTGAGGCATTCTATGCATTAAACTAATGCTGGCATACAACATTTTCATTCTGTGAAAATCTTCTGTGAGATGCCAGCCAAGGAGTGCAACAAAATTAATTTTCCATGATCTTTTCCATAACACTGTACATTGCTGTTCTCCCAGCCTGATGGATTTTGAACTTGTTGCTACTTGCAGCTGAGATTAGTGCTATACTGATTCTTCCAACAAATAAAACAACCCAAATGCACTTGCTAGCTTCCTGCTGCATACCCCTGCATACAGTGACTATGCAATCCCTTCATTCTCCAGCTGAATAATGCCTGTAGGTCTCTTACAAGTAGCCTAGCCCAAAACTTAACTTCCACTTTTGTTTTCTATTTCTGTCCTCCTGTACAATATCCTCTCTTTTTATTCTGTCTGAAAACAAAGCATGACTCTCACAGATTAATTCATGATGCTGACTTCCTGCACTCAGCTCTTCTTTGTCTTATTAGGAATTTCCTTTATTCTAGTCACTGCATTATATATTTTATTTAACTGCATGAAAAAAGTTATTACCTTAATTGTAAACAATTTTAATGTTTCTATACTACTCTGTCATTATCAATTCTTTACTTAATAGCTTACCAGCTCTATCTGCATTTTAATATGCTTTGCATGTTTTATCTGTGTCATTTCTTCTCTAGAATATTTATTTATTTATTGATAGCAAAGCCTGGTACTCCTTCAGACCACAAACAAGGACTTTCCCATTAATCATATTTCACTTCCTTTTCTAAGATATAAAGGGACTCCATAATGGATTTCTTGCTTCACACCTTCACATACACTACAGCTTTTACTTCTTATAGGTTGGCATCTACTTTCTGTCTTTACTGAGCAACTCACCGTGTCTTTAAAATATGTCCAACACTGTCTTCCTTGTATGGTGGATTACTGTTGGGCTGTCCTATATACCGTTTACTGTTCAGGACAATGTCTGATTTCATATCTTATAACTGAGGTCCTATCTGTACTCTCCAGTTACTAATCTCACCATGAAGTATTTACTGAGAAAATTGTGAAGTTTGAGTCATAGCTGATCATTTTATTTAGCAGTAATCCAACTAAAACCCTCTTACCTCTCAACCTGCAGACACTGAAGACAGGTACAAATGTCCTTAAAAGAAGATACATCCAACCAAAAATCTGGACATGTAATTAGCTTAAAAGCTGAGCAGCAAATAGCACTTATCTCTTTCGACTCCCAAAAGGAATGTGGGATACAACACAGAAACATCTTTAAAAACAGTGACAACAATGACAGAATACTATAAACACATTATCTTAGAGACAATGTAAAATATGGAGACTTTAATGAACTGTATTCAAAATTCTAGCACATAAGACCGTTTATTTTTGCTTCTCAAAAAGGCAGAAGTATATTGGTCACATAATGTGGTTTTCTGTGTACTGAACAACTTCAAAAACTATGAATGATGAAGGCGAGTCAGAAAATTGTGTGAAGGGGTAAATCAGGCCTGAAAATAGGGACATACCACCACAAATAGATACATCATATGGAGTGGTAATTCAGGCCAGACAATAGGCATGTTCCTCCAAAGTAGGAACAGTTGAGAGGAAACTGTGTTCCATGCTTTGCACAGTGTATTACCTACCTGTCAACTATAAGCACAGGTGCTGTTTGCTTCCTAGTTTCCAGAAAAGCAAACCCAGTCTTTGGACATTAGCTGCCTGAATGTACAAAATACTGTCAATCATTATAATCTGCTGTCCATGTTTTGCCTCAGCAACACTTCAATGTGCCCCTGTATGCCCAGAGATCAGATATGTTTATTTGCATTTAAACGCCATTTCTTCCTCTCTAGACCTTCTGCTTGATGAAATTTCATTACAGATTTTCATTTTGTAAAAGACTCTCTTCTGTAGAATTTTCCACCACATTCCTTAACTCAGTAAGCACATACAAAACAAGAAAAATAGTCTAAAAAGAAGTGTCACAATCCATCTGTCAGAGTCTTTGCTAGCCAGTGTTATTTCTAAGTTATGGACAGATCTACTTTCTACAAAACATTTTATTTATTTATCACTGCTTCATTATATGCTGGACACACATTTATTTGAATCGTTCTACTTCCTTTTTCATTTCTCCATCTCAGTTTGTGTTACTGCTGACTGTCTATTTGAACTCCCTCCTAGGTGCAATATCCTACAAAGAGAAGGAGGTTGTTGTTTTCATTTTATAGGTTCCTAGGTAACTACCAGGCTAGCTGCCCTTTTGGCCCATTGTAAGCCTTGTCATTTTCTCTTTTTGTGCTCAAAATAACCAATCCCATTTGGCTATAAACTGGCTTTACTCATCCCATGGTTGTAACTATATATTATCCCTAACGGAAATATCTGGGATCATACATAAATAATTTGAGGATATCAATGCAAAGGATACAGCATTTAGGAGCTGCCTTTGCCCATTATTAAAACAGAGGACACTACTGAGGTAATGTTTTTGTTTCCCATCCACAGATTTAAGTTGCATTTGAGTATAGACAGGGATCAACTTTGTTTTATGCAGATGGAGATCTGTTCTACAGCAGTGGTATCCTCTGTGTGATACACCTGTCCCTCCAAACCATTTTGTTGATGTTGCAGAAAAGGTGTAGATTCCTAGACCAAGTATTTCTAATGCCATTTTACTTGCTGATGTGCAGTAAATCCATCAGTAATGGGTTATGGATACCTTGTATGCCAGACACAAGTCATTTTTAGCAGTCTGTAGGATACCAAATATAGTGGGCTTTAAGGTGGTCCATGTAGGACATGTTGTTTTAGCTTTGTATCTCTTTAGTAAGGTATCTCTGTGGATATTCCAGCTATTGCATGTGTCTGGACAGATGTATGCCAAAGGGGGCTTTGGACATTTGTTTTCCCTTGTCTAGTATAACTCTGTATGCTCAAGAGCTATACAGGTGAAAGTGTATGTGGCATGTGTATTGTTGCACTTTTAGAGTATGAAATAAGTATCCAACAAATACAATGTAATGAAATACAGAGATGGATAGTTAGCTTAATAATAGTTTTCCAAGGGCCAAGTTGAATGAAACAGTGACAACAATAATATTGCTTGATCCAAGGAACATCAGTTGAAAATCAAACTTGTAAAAACATATAATATAAAAAAGAACAAACATAGTATGACCAGCAGAAAACTTTATTTAAACAAAAATAAAAATAAATGGTAAGCACTTTCGTAGACAACTTCTACTTTATCAAACTATAATTTAATTAATTGAACACATTCTTTATATACTAACATCCAGAAGTTAAAAAACAATAAATCTTAAGAATAAAACCATGTGATCAAACTTCATTGTATGATAGATAAGGTCTCCTTCTTTTTAATCTCAGTCTTAAAGAGACCTTATAATTTAAATCACTTTCTTTGTCAGCCTGCAAATATAAAATCCAAAATAGCTCTCTGTCTTTTATTGCATTATAAATATCACCCATCCTGCCACTATCTGATACTATCTATATAACTTGAAACTTAAAACTATGCTCTCGAGATGTCTTCATAACATGTTTTGATAAAAAATTATTTGGGTTGTTCTGTTTTATATCTCTAGCATGTTCCCTTATTCTCTCCATTAAACTGCAATGTGTTTTCTCTATATAAAACTTCCCACATTCAGAACACTGTGCCAAATAAACAAGATTTATTGATGTACAAATAGCTCTCACAGTTAATGTACATGTCCCTTTCATTAATGGATGTATAGAATTATTCACATTATTAACTAAATAACAAAAAATACAACTTCTACAAGGAAATGTGCCTACCTGAAAAAAATGATTGTTCTATTTTCTTATTATAACATAATAACCTCTTCAATGAGCATTTGTTCTTAACTAAAACTAAAAACTAAAAGAAGGACTTGAACCTATCATACTATTAATCTGTTGGTCTGATGTTAGGATGTGCCAATTTTTTTTAATAGCTTGACACACATCTCCTATATTACTTGAATATGATAAGCAAATGCTGGATGCCTTCTTAATAAATGTATTATCATTCTTTCTAATATAATCACATGTTGCTGAAAAATGTGGAGATGTTACATTCTTTCTTCTTTCATTCTATCTCTTTGTCTCTATATCCCCTTTTACAATAATTATTTTTTCATAACATCCTTCACCTTTTGTAACCTGTCTTCTGAATTATTCAGTCGTGAAATTCTCATTGCTTATCCTTTAATTTTATATATATATATATATATATATATATATATGTTGAACGTAAACCATTATGATGTAAAACATGATTCCTATGACATTCCTTCCTATACCTGGTGGTAATAATCCTATTTAAACCATCTTTTTCTAACTTTATATATAAGTATTCAATACTTGTTTATGAGACATTCACAGAGAATTTCAAAAAGGATGTAGTACTATGTAAATATTCAATGAACTTATAACAATGTTTTTCATCACCTAACCAAAGAATAAACACATCATCAACAAATCTTCGATAAAACCTGATGTTAGAAATAAATTAATTGTTGGCTAGTACATATTGGTACTCCCACTGTGCTAAAACAGTATTTGCATAACTGTTAGAGCAGGGAGTTCCCATCACTACACCAACTTTATGACGATAATATTCATTAGAGTACATAAAAACATTGTTCTCTAAGATGGTTTCTATAAATAAACACAATAAATTAATTCTCTGTATGCTATAGGTACTAAGTTCCATCAAAAACTCTTTTAGAAATTCTTAACCTAAGTTATTAGGAATCACAGTAAATAAAGAACAAATGTCATAAATAAATATTTCTTTTCAGGATCCATGCAAGAATAATTTGTACATAATTCTGTTAAAAATTGTTTGGCATCATTTAAAACAATATCATATTGATTCAATATTGTCCTCAGATGTTTTTCAACAGACATTGGCATAGTTTCAGTTGCCCAGCCTTGCCCAGAAACAATGGGCCTTAATGGAGGTGTTTTGGCTTCCTTATGTATTTTAGGTAAAGCTTGAAAACATGGTATTAAGAATAATTCAACTAAAAAAATCTATATATTTCACTAGTTATAAGTACTAAGTAAACAATAATTTAACATCCTGTGTATACCTCTAACCAGGTCACTAGTCAATTCTAATGTAGTAGGTTCATGTATATTAAGATTGTTTAGCAAATCTAAAACAGCTTTATAATAAAAAAATGGCGCCTATAATCACAGTTGCCCCTCCTTTGTTAGTTGGTTAATACAAATGTTTGTATCTTTATGTAGTCTCTCTAAGGCCTGATATTCCTTCTTAGTTAAATTGTAATATCTTATTTTTATTTTCCTAACCACTCATATTAAATAATAAATTAAAGATATATTCGCAAACATTACAAAATACCTCCAACGTGGAATTCAAATTAGGATTAAACAAACTGGACTTCCTAAATATACTCACAGTTCTATCTTCAGAGTGCATAAGTTGCAATATAACGTTCCGTGCAAACATTCTTATATCAGCTGAGACGTCACCCAAGTTAGAAAAATGCTCTGGTATGAAAGATAGTCCTTTTTGTAACAGGGAAGTTTCATACCCATCCAAACATCTCTGTGAAATGCTATGTATTACCCTGTGTCATCTTTCCCCACATTTTTTTGATGGATGGAGCCTGTAGAACTTCCTGGTAGTTTCTTCTCTGTTTGCGCCCCCTGCTGTTAGAGCAACCTCTCCCCACCGTTCCTATTCCTCATATTGGTAAAGGGAGCTTTGAAAAAAACCTGCGTTTGACCAACAGTTATATTGTTTCCTTTTGATCTTACATCTGCCATTCGATTTGTATCTGCTGCACCGGATGGCATAGAGAATGCAGTAGCATTCATCACTAGTGCAGTAGCATTCATCACTAGTGCAATATCTTGATGAGGTTCCTTATTAACTGGCTGAGTAGAATCAGCATTAACTTTAACATTATTGGCAGGATCCTGTTCTAATATTTTCCTTGTATCACCATCTCTAGTCCAGGCAAACACCTGTCCTGCATTAAAATCCATAAAGTCTCTTTGTAATTTCCTTGTCTTCTGCTGTCTAATATGGGATTCATAGGCAGAGACATTATCTAACACTTCCTCAAAGTGGACGTTCACTAAAGAGGCACAAAAGCCATCTATAAGAGCGTATTGATAGAATCTATAAAAGAGGCTTCTAAAGGTTTAAAGTAGTTAATTAATAATTGAATGTACTTGAAGCTAGTGTTGAGATTTATGCTCTGCCAACTTTTCAATAAATCTGGACACACAGTACCATAGGTAGGCATAACTAAAACTCGCAAGCCTCTCTGTACAACTTTATAATGGAGACATGGCTCCATATGTAGCCTCTGCCACTGATAACATTTTAATTTATAAAGTTGATTCTCAAGTGCTTTTAGATAAAAGTTAAACTGTTCAAGGTTGGTAACTGCCATCTCAGTTTACAAAGCTTTATCCACTGGATTAAGGAATAAAAGTGGACTGATGTTCAATAATATTGTTTTCTTGTTAAATTAACTGTAGCTAATGATTTGAAAGCTCATTACAGCCATAAACTGCACCAACTACATCAAAAAAACAAGATCAAATGTACTATATGAACAGTAAAATGCGGCAACCAAGCAGAATATTTTGGGAAGAAGACAGAAAACTGAAGTACCCGGAAAAAGCAAATGCTACACTGGTACAGACAGAACAAGCAAATGTTACACAAAGACTAACTAGAGGTCAGGATTGACCCCAGTACTTTTGAGTTGAGTGATAAAAATTTTAAGCACTAAGCCACCCTAAAGCATTTCTTGAAAGTCTTTGTGTGGACTGCATATATTGACACAAAGAAAGAAAAAGAACTAAGAACAGCGGGTAAAGTGTTTCATTTGTAGCCAATTATAAAAATAAAAGGCTTCTTTACTAAATATTTAGTAAATAGGTATATTTTCAGAAAAAAAATATCAAAACTGGGATCCTAAAAAGTGACATCTTGAATCAACTATCCAGTCAGGTTCAGTGTTTCAAAGTTCTGTATTAAATAGTTTAATAGAGACACAGTCCTTAAGATCAGACAATCTAGCAACTGCCAAAGCAACAGCTCAGTACTATTACTTTAAGCTTTCAGCTTATATCTCCGCACCTTTTAATACATTCTAGTAGAGCTAATACTCTACAGTTAAACATTTAAATTGTACAGCATCTTTTAGAGTGTTTATATGGGAGCATGTGATGTGTTTGCAATACATACGCTTGAAAAAATAATTTTGACATATTTAATTTGAAAGTCAGCATGTTTGAAAAGACATATTCAAAGGAATCTAAAGAATCCCACTGCAACTGGCATATTAATTAGAATACAGTTTGCATTTGCAAATTAGTCATTTTGCAAGCAATAAGAGACATTTTTTGTTTGTATTATTTGTGGATCTTCCTGTTTACATAGTACATTTTAATGAGATTCAGACTTCTTGTGACCATTGAGTAGCATTGCCTCATATCCGTGTTTTTCCCAGACTATCCAGAAATCAAACTGATTATCCAATAGCCCAGAAAACACTCTACAAATTCCGGTAATCTGTTTCAAAAAAAGAAACAGACTATTGAAGTTTGTGATATCAGCAGGTTTACTATGCTTTTCTTTTTTATAAAAAGCATAGTAAATCCACTGGAGAAAAGGCATCACAAATTGGAAAAAGGGGGCATTCCCCCTTGTCTGAGATGGTGATGATGTCACAAAATGGGTAGAAAGTGGGTGGGATTGTCGGAGGTATGCGGCCTAAGTCTGGTTTTAGCCACAACAAAAGGTGGCAACCCTACCATGGAGAGGGTGAACATTATAGGCGCTTGAACCCCAAGCACTTGAAAACTACTGTCTTAAAGCCAGGGACTTGAACCCCTTGTACATCTTGTAGGCTGCTGCTCCCACTCAAATTTGTATACAGGTTAGGGTAGGCAGGCATGGGAAGGAGTAGGGATTTCAGACTTGGAGAATGGGAGGTGGATTTTAGGGTTAATGTTAGGAGCAAGGAAGGGAGTTTTAGGTTTATGGAACACAAGAGAAGTTTTGGATTTATAGAGTGGGAGGGGAGTTTTAGGGTTAGGGAGCAATTAGGAACTTTGGGGTAAGGGGGGTGGAAGTTTAAGGTAAGAAGTGAGGACTCAAATCGGGAACTGTAGGTGAAAAAAAGGTACCAAAGGGGCTGATGCTGTGATACCTGTTGTCAACAGATCTAATTCCAGTAAGGTTGAAGCCAAGACTGCAGACAACAGGACCACTGGTATGGAGTATATAGGTGTTAGATCACTGATATGGAGTATACAGGTTGTTTATCACTGATATTTAGTATACAGAACTTGGAATACAATAGACATGTATGCTGGCTGTGCCAGAGTTAGAAATACCAAGGAATGGATGTCAGAGCTGGCATCATACAAGGTGGATCATAGCTGTAAACACTGCCACTAGTGAAAAAGAGGTGTCTTGCTGGAAGGAAATGCTGGTGATCTGGCCAACCAACAGAAAGGAGGGGAAAAGATGTACTAAAGTAGGAGTCATTCAAATGACAGATGTCATCAACCAGCTTATTTTAATCTATGACTGGGATCACCCGGTCTGCCTCATTTATTTAGGAGTTACAGACATTGAGTTAGTAGACGGGAACTGGGAAGGAGAAATAGATGGAGGAGAAATAGCCTCCATGACTAATATGGAATGAATTTATAAAAAATTCCCTTGACATTTGACCATCATCTTTAATCTCTAACTATCCTCAGCACTCTTTCTAAATCTATACAAGGCTTTTGACATGGTTGACCACAAAATGCTTATAAATGCCTTGAAGGCCTTCTTCTTAAACAACCATGTACCCCAATGGTTTCAATTTTACCTGCAGGGCAGACAACAGGCAGTCCTACGGCAGGACAAGCTATCATCTCGCCTACCCATTACATTAGGAGTCCCCAGGGCTCAATATTAGGACCCCTTCTTTTCTCCATCTTTATCAACAATCTTCATTCAGTCATCCCAGATGCTACCTGCATTCAGTATGCAGATGACTCCACCTTGATTTGTTCTGACACCTCACCAGCTACTCTATTCACATTAACCCAAAATACCTTCAATACAGTGGAAAAATGGCTCTCCAATCAACATCTAATCCTAAACACCAACAAAACTAAGCTACTCCTCTTCTCCCCCACATCCAGGACCCCCATTCCATCCTTCAACATAACCGCTAACAATGGCACTATCATCTCCCCAGAAGCCAAAGCTAAACTACTGGGTGTAATAGTTGATAACAACCTGAAGTTTGATGCGTATATCAGTCAAACTAGCAAAACCATTAATAAAAAACTTGGCTCTCTTTACACAATCAAACCTTTCCTTACCCCACTTGCTGGAACTGCAATTGCCCGTTCCCATCTACTATCAACTCGTCTCTATGCCTCACCTCTCTTCTCCAACTTAAACAAAACAGATCTTAATAAACTATCATCCTGCTATAACCACATTGCCAGATTTGCTACTGGCACAGCCTACAGGACACGCCACTGTCACAACCTAAATCACTTAGGATGCCTTGAACTGCCTTGCCTACTGCAGTTCAACCAGCTAGCAGTGGCACATAAAGTCCTTTACCAACCAGAAAATACACCTGCACTAAAAAATATTATCGGTCCCTACACCAGCACCAGGCCACTGTGATCATCCACTAGACTCCTAGTTCAGACATACAAATCCAACTTCTCAGCTGGGGACTCTCTCTTTACCAACTCTGTTGGGAAAATATGGAACAGACTCCCAGCTGACTTGACCTTAGAACCCTCACTAAATGAAACAAAAAAAGCCATATTAGCCGATAAAAGAAACTACTCCTACCAACTACAACAAACCAACCAAAATAATCCCCAAAAATTCTGGCGAGGTATCAATAACCTCCTACACCCTGGATGCTCAAGTACTCCCTCTCCCTCTGGCTCTGATCACAACAATCCCATCCAAATAGCTGACTCATTTAATACTTTTTTCACTGAAACCATACAATCCCTACCCAACCAGCTATCCCCTAGCATCCCAGGCTCTGCCACAACCTTTACCAATAATTCTCATCAATTTCATTTTCAGCCAGTGCCCACTTCACTTATCTGTAACCTCATACAGAAACTTAAACCCACTACTCTCTCTGCTGATAAATTACCTGCAGAATACCTGCAAAGTTACTAAAGTCATAGCCTACCCCATATCCATCCTCATTAACAGAACTATTTCTGAAGGATCTATTCCCTAATCTGGAAAGTCTCTCACATAATTCGCCTGCATAAGGGCGGTAACTCCAAAGAGTTGTCCAATTATAGGCCCATAGCTATTCTATCTCCTTTGGCAAAAATAATGGAGAAATGTATACACATACAACTGTTAACCTACCTACTCAATCACAATTTATTAGCACCCTGTCAACATGGCTTTAGACCATTTCATAGCACCACCTCTGCTCTCTTATCCTTCACTAACCATATTAACAGCAATCGTAATATTGATACTCTATCCTCAGCTGTTTTTATTGACCTGTCCAAAGCATTTGACATGGTGAATCACCACCTCCTTATAGACACACTCAAAAACCTGTCATTGGACAACCAAACTATACAGTGGTTCCAATCATACCTACATAACAGGCAACAGGCTGTACTATGGAAAAATACTTTATCTTCCCACGTCCCAGTCACTCTAGGGGTCCCGCAAGGAACTATATTAGGCCCATTACTCTTCTCCATCTTTACTAATGACCTTCATTCTGTAATTCCACAAGCTGACTGTATCCAATATGCTGACGACTCCACACTCATATGCGCTGCTGCTTCTCAATCAGAACTTCAGTCACTAACCCAAATGACCTTTAGTACAGTTGAAAACTGGCTCCTACAAAGACATCTTATCCTTAACCCCAAAAACAAAATGCTACTATTTACCCCCACCCGCAGAACCTCCCCACTTAACTTTACTATTACTTCAAATGATGGAACTATAATATCTCCTGAACCAACCACCAAACTACTCGGGGTACTAATAGATAACAACTTGTCCTTTGAACCTCACATTAATAACACCAAACAAGAAACTAGGTTCCCTCTATAGAATAAAACCCTTTCTTACACCTCCAGCCAGGGTTACTATTGCTTGTACCCACCTCATCTCTACCTTGCTCTATGCCTCCCCTATCTATACCAAAATATGTAGAAGTAATCTGAGTAAACTTACATCCTCCTACAACAATATTGCCAGATTTGCAGCTGGGTCCTCCTATAGAACTCATCACTGTATCAATGTGAATCAGTTAGGATGGTCAGAGCTGCCAAATTTAATACTTTTCAATCAATTAATAGTAGCCCATAAGATCCTGTATTTACCTCAAAATACACCCATACTTACATCCCTAGTCATCCCCTATAATAACCTCAAGACCTTACACTCAGCTAATAACCTACTTGTACAAATATCAAAATCCAGCAACTTAGCTGGTGACACCTTGTTCTGCAATAGAGTAGGTAAAGCCTGGAACATCCTCCCAAGCCAGCTAACCTCAATATCCTCTGTCAGCTTATTTAAAAGCAAGCTTAAACCCTACCTCAAATCACACTGGCTATGCCCCTGTGTTAACCCAGACTAAGTACCTAACTATTAACTAGACTCCCACAATTCCTAGCCTATCATGATCTTGTGTTGTCTCACTAATTTTTAGTGAGCTTAACCTTCCTTAGGATTTTTTCTCATGTAAATAAGTATATACTGTGGAATGATCAAACACCTTCATATAGTATCACAACCTATGTGTTAAATAACACTAGAAATCCATCCTTGTTTGCTGTTCTTCTATACTCTATCTATTGATCTCTAGTGTTTTTCTTTCTTTGGTTTTTGTGAGACCTTAGTATCTCTTATCCTAAATTACTAGGTGTATCTAATTTTGTAATATGTTATAAAGATTTGTACTACACCATTTCTAATACAAATGTATTAGTCTTATTCATCTATTCTTAGATAAATTTTTCCTTTTTCCTACTGAAATATAAAATATATAATCTTAGGCTTGTACTATAATTGTTAAAACTTATGTACCAAATTATACTGTTATTGTCTTTGTCTTGACCTTTTATGTTGTTGTAATTTGTGGAGCTTTTCTCCCCGGGCCTCCACTGAAAATGGACATATATCCAGCTGGACTAGCCCGGTCAACAAATGTAAAATAAAATAAATAAATAAATAAATTCAAAAACAAGCTCAAGAAATACTTCAAAACTCATTAGTTATGTCCTTGCACTAACCCTGACTAGTGACCTTTCTATTTCTTAGGTGCCTTACCTTCAACTACTTCTAACTTTTTTCTACCACTCCATTTCAGGAAGGGTCAATTGTATAACTGCTGTTCAGTGTGTCTTAAACCTGAATGCAATGTTATGTATGTTTAACTTTGAAAATAATGTTCTGTTTTGTAAAGTGTTTTATAATAAGTTAGTACTATATGTTCTAAATGCTGATATTGCTTATGACTGCAATCTGCTTGAAACTAGCATTTACTAAATGTTCAATGTGAATTATTATCTTGGAGCTTTTCTCCCCGGGCCTCCACTGAAAATGGACATATATATTCAGTCAGACTAGTCCGGTCAACAAATGTAAAGTAAAATAAAAATAAAATAAATAAAAATAGTTTGTAACAAATGCATCTCAGTTAAGGCAAAGGAGTGGAATACAATATTGTGAGAGTACCCACGATTTATAGTGGCAATGCTCATCCCAGTTCTTGCACCTATAAATGTGTCATACCATTACTTATAGGTAAAGGTATGGAATTTGGGTCCAAGGAAGTTGTAGTACCACTATAATCACCCCTTTTCAGACCTATCATTCATATCATTGAATATGATGCCCCCTTTTGTCATGTGTCTAACACTTGCAACAGTTGGAAAGCCCACAGAGGTTTCTCACCAGAGAATTCAGGTCATGAATACCCTGTCCTACACTGATTGCCTAAAGTCTGTCTCCCTGTATTCAGTCTCTGACAGGCTTCTGAGAGTGGATCGTTGCCTGGCTTACAGGGCTTCCTCAGACTCAGGTCAGATGGATCTGTTGCAGATGCACAAAACAAGCAGCACCAGAAACACTAGATCCAGGGATTGTGTTAATTGGCTGCTAGCTAGTGGGAGCTGGTTCTTCTGTGTTTTTGTAAAAAGAAAGAAAGAAAAATAAAGTTGTGTAAGGTTGTATCTTCTGGTATTTAAGCCTTAACTTTGAGAGGATTTCTATCTATATACACTGAGCAGAGTGGAGGAGAGGTGTTGACTACAACTCTTTGAGATATATAACTATCCTGTTTTTTTTTTTATTATTTATACCGATTATTGTTTCTAACAATTTATATATAGCACTTTGTATTGCCTGCTGCACAGTTTATGAGTGTATTTTTACTGCTATTAACTTATCTGCATGGGTCATTGATTTGTTTGCAGTTAAAAAATCATTCTGTAGCATCTCATTGCTCCTTATCTGTTTAAAAACTTTCATTTTGTGGCTTTCTGTAGTGCTTAGTGTCTGTAGTCTAATGCCTTAGAATTTTCCTAGTTCAGAATTGCTGGCTTTGGGCTTGTTTGTTTAAACAGTGATTGTTCAAAGCACATGAACAGGCCATCTTGAATTAGCTGAAGCCTTTCTTTACCATGGCTAGATTGTGTTAATTGGCTGCTAGCTATTGGGGGCTGGTTCTTTTATGTTTTTGTAAAAAAAAAAAAAAAAAAAGTTGTCTGCGGTTGTATCTTCTGGTATTTAAGCCCTAACTTTGAAAGGATTTCTGTCTATATACACTGAGCAGAGTGGAGGAGAGGTGTTGACTACAACTCTTAGGTGAGATATATAAGTATCCTTTTTTTCGATTATTTATACTGGTTATTGTTTCTAACAATTTATATATAGCACTTTTTTATTGCCTGCTGCATAGTTTCTGAGTGTATTTTTATTGTTATTAACTAATCTGCACGGGTAACTGATTTGTTTGCAGTTAAAAAAAATTCTGTAAAGTCTCATTCCTCCTTTATCTGTTTAAAAACTTTCATTTTGTGGCTTTCTTTAGTGCTTACTGTCTGTAGGCTAATGCTTTAGAATTGTCCTAGTTCAGAATTGCTGGCTCTGGGCTTGTTTGTTTATACAGTGATTGTTCAAAGCACATGAACAGGCCATCTTGAATTAGCTGAAGGCTTTCTTTACCTTGGCTAGATTGTGTTAAATGGCTGCTAGCAAGTCAGGGCTGGTTATTTTGTGTATTTGTAAAAAAAATGTCTAAGGTTGTATCTTCTGGTATTTAAGCCCTAACTTTGAGAGGATTTCTGTCTATACACACTGAGCAGAGTGGAGGAGAGGTGTTGACTACAACTCTTAGCTGATATATAAGTATACTGTTTTATTTGATTATTTATACTGATTATTGTTTCTAGCAATTTATATATAGCACTTTTTATTGCCTGCTGCATAGTTTTTGAGTGTATTTTTTTGCTATTAACTAATCTGCACGGGTAACTGATGTTTTTGCAGTTAAAAAAGCATTCTGTAGAGTCTCATTGCTCTTTTATCTGTTTAAAAACTTTCATTTTCTGGCTTTCTGTAGTGCTTACTGTCTGTAGGCTAATGCTTTAGAATTGTCTTCGTTCAGAATTGCTGGCTCTGGGCTTGTTTGTTTATACAGTGACTGTTCAAAGCACATGAACAGGCCATCTTGAATTAGCTAAAGCCTTTCTTTACCTTGGCTAGATTGTGTTAATTGGCTGCTAGCTAGTGGGGGCTGGATCTTTTGTATTTTTGTAAAAAAAAAATTTGTCTAAGGTTGTATCTTTTGGTATTTAAGCCCTAACTTTGAGAGGATTTCTGTCTATACACACTGAGCAGAGTGGAGGAGAGGTGTTGACTACAACTCTTAGCTGAGATATATAAGTATCCTGTTTTTTTTATTATTTATACTGATTATTGTTTCTAGCAATTTATATATAGCACTTTTTATTGCCTGCTGCATAGTTTTTGAGTGTATTTTTATTGCTATTAACTAATCTGCACTGGTAACTGATTTGTTTGCAGTTAAAAAAGCAATCTGTAGAGTCTCATTGCTCCTTTATCTGTTTAAAAACTTTCATTTTCTGTAGTGCTTACTGTCTGTAGGTTAATGCTTTAGAATTGTCCTAGTTCAGATTTGCTGGCTCTGGGCTTGTTTGTTTATACAGTGATTGTTCAAAGCACATGAACAGGCCATCTTGAATTTGCTGAAGCCTTTCTTTATCTTGGCTATTTTGAGTTAATTGGCTGCTAGCTAGTGGTGGCTGGTTCTTTTTGTTTTTGTAAAAAAAAAAAAAAAGTTGTCTGCAGTTGTATCTTCTGGTATTTAAGCCCTACTTTGAGAGGATTTATGTCTATACACACTGAGCAGAGTGGAAAACAGGTGTTGACTACAACTCTTAGCTATGATATATAAGTATCCTTTTTTTTCGATTATTTATACTGATTATTGTTTCTAGAAATTTATATATAGCACTTTTTATTGCCTGCTGCATAGTTTTTGAGTGTATTTATATTGCTATTAACTAATCTGCACTGGTAACTGATTTGTTTGCAGTTAAAAAAGCAATCTGTAGAGTCTCATTGCTCCTTTATCTGTTTAAAAACTTTCATTTTCTGTAGTGCTTACTGTCTGTAGGTTAATGCTTTAGAATTGTCCTAGTTCAGAATTGCTGGCACTGGGCTTGTTTGTTTATACAGTGTTTGTTCAAAGCACATGAACAGGCCATCTTGAATTAGCTGAAGCCTTTCTTTACCTTGGCTAGATTGTGTTAATTGGCTGCTAGCTAGTGGGGGCTGGTTCTTTTGTGTTTTTGTAAAAAAAAAAGTTGCCTAAGTTTGTATCTTCTGATATTTAAGCCCTAACTTTGAGAGGATTTCTGTCTATACACACTGAGCAGAGTGGAGGAGAGGTGTTGACTACAACTCTTAGCTGAGATATATAAGTATCCTGTTTTTTTCGATTATTTATACTCATTATTGTTTCTAGCAATTTATATATAGCACTTTTTATTGCCCGCTGCATAGGTTTTGAGTGTATTTTTATTGCTATTAACTAATCTGCACGGGTAACTGATTTGTTTGCAGTTATAAAAAGCATTCTGTAGAGTCTCATTGCTCCTTTATCTGTTTAAAAACTTTCATTTTGTGGCTTTCTGTAGTCCTTACTGTCTGTAGGCTACTGCTTTAGAATTGTCTTAGTTCAGAATTGCTGGCTCTGGGCTTGTTTGTTTATACAATGACTGTTCAAAGCACATGAACAGGCCATCTTGAATTAGCTAAAGCCTTTCTTTACCTTGGCTAGATTGTGTTAATTGGCTGCTAGCTAGTGGGGGCTGGTTCTTTTGATTTTTTGTAAAAAAAAAAAAAAAGTTGTCTAAGGTTGTATCTTTTGGTATTTAAGCCCTAACTTTGAGAGGATTTCTATCTATACACACTGAGCAGAGGGGAGGAGAGGTGTTGACTACAACTCTTAGCTGAGATATATAAGTATCCTGTTTTTTTCTATTATTTATACTGATTATTGTTTCTAGCAATTTATATATAGCACTTTTTTTGCCTGCTGCATAGTTTTTGAGTGTATTTTTATTGCTATTAACTAATCTGCATGGGTAACTAATTTGTTTGCAGTTAGAAAAACATTCTGCAGAGTCTCATTGCTCCTTTATCTGTTTAAAAACTTTCATTTTGTGGCTTTCTGTAGTGCTTACTGTATGTAGGCTAATGGTTTAGAATTGTCGTAGTTCAGAATTGCTGGCTTTGGGCTTGCTTGTTTATATAGTGATTGTTCAAAGCACATGAACAGGCCATCTTGAATTAGCTGAAGCCTTTCTTTACCTTGGCTAGATTGTGTTAATTGGCTGCTAGCTAGTGGGGGCTGGTTCTTTTGTGTTTTTGTAAAAAAAAAGTTGTCTAAGGTTGTATCTTCTGGTATTTAAGCCCTTACTTTGAGAGGATTTATACACACTGAGCAGAGTGGTGGAGAGGTGTTGACTACAACTCTTAGCTATGATATATAAGTATCCTGTTTTTTTCGATTATTTATACTGATTATTGTTTCTAGCAATTTATATATAGCACTTTTTATTGCCTGCTGCATAGTTTTTGAGTGTATTTTTATTGCTATTAACTAATCTGCACTGGTAACTGATTTGTTTGCAGTTAAACAAGCATTCTGTAGAGTCTCATTGCTCCTTTATCTGTTTAAAACCTTTCATTTTGTGGCTTTCTGTAGTGCTTACTCTCTGTAGGTAATGCTTTAGAATGGTCCTAGTTCAGAATTGCTGGCTCTGGGCTTGTTTGGTTATACAGTGATTGTTCAAAGCACATGAACAGGCCATCTTGAATTAGCTGAAGCCTTTCTTTACCTTGGCTAGATTGTGTTAATTGGCTGCTTGCTAGTGAGGGCTGGATCTTTTGTGTTTTTGTAAAAACAAAAGTTGTCTAAGGTTGTATCTTCTGGTATTTAAGCCCTAACTTTGAGAGGATTTCTGTCTATACACACTGAGCAGAGTGGAGGAGAGGTGTTGACTACAACTCTTAGCTGAGATATATAAGTATCCTTTTTTAAGATTATTTATACTGATTATTGTTTCTAGCAATTTATATATATAGCACTTTTTATTGCCTGCTGCATAGTTTTTGAGTGTATTTTTATTGCTATTAACTAATCTGCATGGGTAACTGATTTGTTTGCAGTTAAAAAAGCATTCTCTAGAGTCTCATTGCTCCTCTATCTGTTTAAAAACTTTCATTTTGGAGCTTTCCGTAGTGTTTTCTGTCTGTAGGCTAATGCTTTTGAATTGTCCTAGTTCAGAGTTACTTCTGGGCTTGTTTGTTTATACAGTGATTGTTCAAAGCACATGAACAGGCCATCTTGAATTAGCTGAAGCCTTTCTTTACTTTGGCTAGATTGTGTTAATTGGTTGCTAGCTAGTGGGGGCTGGTTCTTTTGTGTTTTTGTAAAAAAAAAAAAATAAACGTTTTCTAAGGTTGTATCTTCTGGTATTTAAGCCCTAACTTTGAGAGGATTTCTGTCTATACACACTGAGCAGAGTGGAGGAGAGGTGTTGACTACAACTCTTAGCTAAGATATATAAGTATCCCTTTTTTCGATTATTTATACTGCTTATTGTTCCTAGCAATTTTATATAGCACTTTTTATTGCCGGCTGCATAGTTTTTGAGTGTATTTTTATTGCTATTAACTAATCTGCATGGGTAACTGATTTGTTTGCAGTTAAAAAAGCATTCTGTAGAGTCTCATTCCTCCTTTATCTGTTTAAAAACTTTCATTTTGTGGCTTTCTGTAGTGATTACTGTCTGTAGGCTCATGCTTTAGAATTGTCCTTGTTCAGAATTGCTGGCTCTGGGCTTGTTTTTTAATACAGTGATCATTCAAAACACATGAACAGGTTATCTTGAATTAGCTGAAGCCTTTCTTTACCTTGGCTAGATTGTGTTAATTGGCTACTAGCTAGTGTCAGCTGGTTCTTTTGTGTTTTTGTAAAAAAAAAAAAAAAAAAAAGTTGTCTAAGGTTGTATCTTCTGGTATTTAATCCCTAACTTTGAGAGGATTTTTGTCTATACACACTGAGCAAAGTGGAGGAGAGGTATTGACTACAACTCTTAGCTGATATAGATAAATATCTTTTTTTTATTATATATACTGATTATTGTTTCTAGCAATTTATATATAGCACTTTTTATTGCCTGCTGCCTAGTTTTTGAGTGTATTTTTATTGATATTAACTAATCTGCACGGGTAACTGATTTGTCTGCAGTTAAAAAAGCATTCTGTAGAGTCTCATTACTCCTTTATCTGTTTAAAAACTTTTATTTTATGGCTTTCTGTAGTGCTTACTGTCTGTAGGCTAATGCTTTAGAATTGTGCCCATCCTCCCTCCCTGTTGGTGTCTTGCTATTATACTTGGTGGCTTTGCAGTTGCCCGCCCCTACTGTAAATCTGATCTGGGACACTTCTCCCAGTCTAGTGTCATTAGCTCATTCTACCTAATACAGAGAGAACATTTGATAAGGCCTTCTGTTTCTCCTTTTTCCCTTCAAAAAAAAATTTTTGCCTGAATCTCCTTGTGTTCTGACTGTGCTTCTCAATCATTTTGGAAATATAGAGTATATTTTAGACCATTTATTATAACTGTAATTGCCTTAATATTGCTACAACTCAAGTGCTCTAGGTTGCACTGCATCTGAAGTGTTTGTGTGTTTTAGCTGCTTTTCTCTATATATAGACTTCTCTGTATATGTAGACTAGCTACTTATTCTGCTGTGTTACTGCCACTTAAATCATTTTTCAGTTGTGTACTGCTTTGCTTCATTTAAAAAGTTTTAAATTGCTAATTTTGTAGAGTTTTAATTGCATTTACTGTTTAGGACTACACACTCAAGTGTGTTGGCCTTTTTCTGTGTTTATTTACGGTATTATTGCATTGTTTAGCTGTTTCAACAACAAAAAAATACTATCTTGTTTGCTCGTTTCCCACCTTTTCTAGCCAGTCCATATCCCAGGCTTTGCTTGTCTATGGACTTTATTTTCTGTGCTCAGAGCTATCCAGACCTTGCTGTGGTGGGGAGAAGTCCTACTGCTTACCAGTGGGACTGGTGAGCATTGTACCGCATATCTAACGCTAGAGGAGTGGTTTCCAGTTATAAAATTGTAATTTTATTAGCCTTTTTGGGCTGATTTTTATCCCTTTCAACTTTCTGGCTTAAAAACGTGTGTGTTTGCACATTTTTCACATCGTGCAGCACTGCGAGGCTACAGTTAAACTATTCCAGGTGCCAGAAAGTCTGCTCTTCAATTTTTCCCTTAGAACTAGCTGGTTTTAACACTAAAATCTGAACCCCTGTGACTAGCACTTGCTCTAGAACCTGCTGGAAAGCACTAGGACGCCTGAAACTAATTCAAGTACTCAGCTTTCCTTGTCAATAAGGAGAAATTAATCATAGGCACTAAACAGCCTATAATTGCAAAGTACCTTGCAAAGGTAAGGGCAAACAGCTCTTAAACTTTACAAAAAAGCACCTAAACAGGCATGTGCAAGGGTCAGCTTCTGGTGATTTCTCCTGTCCACCTGGTGAATCTGGGCATACTGGGGCAGTGCGGCAACTGCTTCATGTACACAGACAATCCTCTCCTCCTACCACCCAACACTACAACCTGCGAGAGATGCACTTACATAGCCAAACTGGAAGCAAAGCTCTCTCCGGCCAAGATTGTGCTAGACAGTGAAGAGGAGAAGGTTAACCCCTGCATTGCAACTCATAGCCCTTCAAAACCCACACCATCAACACCCACACATAGCAACACTAAACCCACATATGCGGAGGCCCTTAACATTAACCTGCCCAAGCAGCAAGGACCTCCGAAGCCGAAACACAAACAAACACCAGTCACAACCAAAGTGACACATAGCTCACAACACCAGTGTGCCACCCAACAACAGCCCCTAAGGCAAGACAATGTACCCAAAACTTTAGTCATAGGTGACTCTATAGTCAGACACACTGATGTCTCACTCACCAGTCTGAACAAGGAGAAAATTACAGTCAGCTACCTGTCGGGTGCCAGGATCCGCCACATAATGCATGCACTCAAGTCACTCCACAACAAGTACAAATACGACTCTGTCATTGTCCATGCAGGAGTGAATGACTTGAGACATACCTCCCTGGACTACATGAAAAGAGACATGGAAGAGCTCTTGGATCATGTGACCCAGGCAGGTATGACCCTAGCCCTGAGCAGCATCCTGCCTTCACCCAGAATGATACCACAGTATAAGGACAAAATGATTGACGTCAACAATTGGCTAAGCTTCTGGTGTCATTCAAAGTGGATCTTTGTCTGCCTGGGAAGACATGATCGACAAACCACAATGTTTTGCCAGAGATGGTCTGCACCTGTCACCCCTGGGATTCAGGTTACTGGCTAAAGCTCTTGCCACCCATATAGTGCCTTCTTTAGGCAAGGTTCAAAGGATAAAACCACCACCATAACAGTTACAAGCATACAAAATCTGAAGGTAATGCTACTCAATGCTAGAAGTCTAAACCTCAAAATACACTCTCTCAAGGCACTCCTAAAAATGGAGAACATCGATATCTGTGCAGTAACTGAGACCTGGTTCAAGGCTCCAGAGAGCACCCCTGCAATACCAGGCTACAATTCTTACCGGGATATCTGTGCAGTAACTGAGACCTGGTTCAAGGCTCCAGAGAACACCCCTGCAATACACACTTTTTGGCCACAAAACCAAAACCGAAACACTAAAGGTGGAGGATTGTCCATATTCACCAAGGATATTCACACCTCCAGGCTAGTTGCCCAACACAATGCATCTGAAATTCTCCAGGTGCAACTAACACTAAGGAAGACTGCAATCCAAATTGTAGCTTGCTACAGATCCCCCACCATGCCCCAAGATTCTCACTACACCTTTCTAAACATACTGGAAAATATTAAGATACAACCAAACACCCTAATACTGGGTGATTTCAACTATCCTGCCATTAATTGGGAAAACTACTCGGGTACCAACTGCTTTTCCCAATGGTTCTTGGAATTCATAAATTCCAACGCCCTGGATCAACTAACCCATTGCCCCACCAGGGGCTCCAATATCCTAGACCTGGTCATTACCAACATGGGAGATAGATGCTCCACACCAGTGGTCACCCCCTCATTGGTCAGGTCTGACCATAAGCAAATCACCTTTGATATCCACATCCCACCCCCACCCCCCAGTAAGGAAACCTCCTTAAAAAACTTCTCCAAAGCCAACTTCATGCTACTGAAGTCAGAAGTGACAAACTTCACAACACCCACATAGACAAGATCTGGAAGTTCGACTGCAGAATCTTACACTAAGGCACTGTACGAGCACATCCACTCATGCATGAATTGTGCCATCCCAAATAGAACCAAGATGCTCTTCTCTCTCTGGTGGTCCCCTGCTATAAACAAACTATACAACAGAAGGAAGAAACTGTTGCAGAAAAGAGGACAATCCCAGGATGCAAAAAACTCCCTCACCAGCCTCAGTAAGAAGCTGAGATCCCTCATAAAATCCTCAAAAGCAAGTTACGAAAATAAAATTGCCAAAGATTCCAAAGACAACCACAAGGCATTCTATAGTTATGTCGACAATCTAAATGGCAATGCTCAAATCTGTTCTGAGCTACAACAGAATGGCATTAAATATACTGATCCCAAGGATATTGCCAATATCCTGTCAGATTGATTTAGTGCCAACTTCACCCCCTCTCACCCCCTAAAGGGCCCATCTCAATACCAAAAGATTGCCAAATTCCGATAATCACGGCCACACAGGTAGAAACCGCACTCTCCAAAGCTAAGAATAGAACATCCATGGGACCAGATGACAT
Organism: Protopterus annectens; assembly: GCF_019279795.1. NCBI lineage: Eukaryota > Metazoa > Chordata > Ceratodontiformes > Protopteridae > Protopterus > Protopterus annectens. The sequence goes on from NC_056745.1 coordinate 613,268,530, forward strand.
CTCAGGCTGTGTACTACATGAACTTCAAAATAAACTGACACCTCACCTAAGTGTCATGTTTAATCATAGTCTCACCTCAGGCTTCATGCCCACTGAGTGGTGCACAGCTACAGTTATCCCACTCCACAAGGGAGTATCCGCATTGGATCCCAGGAACTACCGTCCCATCAGTCTAACAAGCCTGATCTGTAAGAGTATGGAACACTTTATCATGGAACTTATAAACAAAGACATTGGCAACCTTCAAACACTGGATCCCACCCAGTTTGGGTTTGTGAAGGGCTGATCTTGTTTCCTGAATATGATTGACTTCTTCGTATCAGTCTCCAGAGCTGTGGACGAGGGTAAGGCAGTCCACACAGCCTATCTGGACCTCGCCAAGGCCTTCAACACCATCCTTCACTCTGGAATCATAGATAAACTTACTATGCTGGGCATAAATCCCTACATCACTCGATGGGTTGCCAACTGGCTTACTGACAGAACCCAGACTGTAAAAGTAGCTGACTCCAAATCCAGCTCCAGCAAGTGACAAGTGGAGTACCTCAGGGTTCAGTCCTGGGACCACTCTTGTTTGGCATCTACTTCTCTGAAGTACAGGCCAACACTAAGGGACTTTGGCTAACAAAGTTCACAGATGACTGCAAAATGGGAGCCATTATTGAATCCCCAAATGATGTGGATATTCTACAAAAGGGCCTTACAGAAACAGATGCTTGGTGCCAGAGCCATGAGCTCAAGCTCAATGCCAAGAAATGTATAGTTATCCCCTTTGGGAAAAACATGTACCCATGAATTACCACATAGGTGGCAGTACACTAAACATCAAAAGTGTGATAAGAGACTTAGGGACACAGGTGGACAGTGGTCTCACCTTCAATAACCACATCGCCACAACAGTCAGGAAATCCTTCTATGTGGCACACCTCATCACTAAGGGCTTTTCATCCAGCAAAAAGGAAGTCATTGTCCCACTGTACTCATCCCTCATTAGACCCATTATAGAGTATAATGCTCCGTTTGGTATGTACCTCACACAGAAATACCTCACTAAAAGAATCACAGGCCTAAAGCAGATGCCATCTGCTGACTGCCTAAAAAAACTCCAGCTATACTCTGTGGCATATCGTCTACTCAGAGGTGATCTCTGCTTAACATATAAGGCCATATCAAACCCTGAGCTGTTGGACATGCTCCAATTAAAGAAATCCCAATCCCTCAGAGCCACATGCTCCAGGGATCTAAACCTTGTCATCACAATGAACAAAACATGCTGGAGGGATAGGTTCCTGACCCAGAGAATCCCCATACTCTGGAATACACTGCCCATACATGTCAAGCAGAGCACCTCCTTGGCTCTCTTCAAAAGGAACCTTGATGATTTGATGGGAGATAGGAAATTCACCCTGGGGATCATGTCAGTCACCCTGCTAGACAGGGGTCCAGAGAAGTAAATATTGTGTGAAGAAATATCCAGGGAATTGTTATGGCTAGGCTTGCATAGGCCCTAGGGCTGATAGCCTAGTACCAACCTATGAACCTATGAACTTTGCTTGTGACATACATGGAATGTGTGAGAGAAACAGGTATGCATAAAGGATCCTTGAACTATGGAATAGGCTCCCAATCAATGTAAAACAGTGTTTATCCCTGACCCTATCCAAACAAAACCTTGACAATTAGATGGAAAATTGTAAATTTACAACCGAGCTGGCCCCCATGTCCCTTACACCACTGGACATCAATAAGGAAAGTGTTATCCTAATTACCACCCACCTACAAACCCTTAGCAACCTGCCTACTAATATGTTCCCATATGATATGTTGGACCCAAATGCTTTGGGGGTGGTTGGTTAGAATTGTAAGAGCCCTAGTGGTTGTTAGCCTAGGAACAGCCTAGGAACTTATGAACCTTTATGCTAGATATGGGTTTGGAAGAGAAAGATGGAAAAGAAACAGAAGCAGAAGATAGAGATACAAGGAAAGCCACAATCAATTAAAGTGCTGAAAAGGCTAAAGAGGTTTGACTGGCAAGAGAATGGGAAAAAGAGGAGAAAATATATCACACTTTTTGTCAATGACTCACTCAAGAAAACCACAGCAAACTCACATTTTCGAAAAATGCAGCTTGATGCCATTTTGTCCTAATCCTGAGCACATCAAGAGAAGTATGACACATTATGGGAATGGAAGGATGACTGCCGACCTGGCACAGTTGTCTGCTGCATTGTACTAATTCTTGTAGCATGACTCCTAAAATGTATCAAAGATAGACATTTCAAATAAGACCTAATCTGTGTCATCTTTTTTCCATTAAGCAGCTGCTAAATTCAAAATGCAGGAATTGTGTTGTTACTCTTTACCTTCTTGTAAATCAAGTGACATGTACATACTAGTGGTAGGGCACATTGGCTATTAGTCACAGAGCAATACATTTGTGCCATACAATCTTTTAGAATCTCCAGAGTATTTCCCCATCCACTTGGCAAAAACACACACAAACACACACACACATACACACACACGCACACACACACATGCACGCATGCACACAACACACACACACACACACACACACACACACACACACACACACACACACACACACACACACACATATATATATATATATATATATATATATATATATAAAATGCTGACACCCAAGAAATTGATGCCAAAATGCTGAATGCTGAATGAACAAATATTGGCGCTTTTCTACATATGCTTTGAGAATTACCTGAGAGTGGGCTAAACCAATGACAAGTATTTTCAGAACATATGAGTGAAGAAATGGTATGGTATCGCTTGCAAATAGTGTGTGGCAGCTTTGAGAGGAAGAAGAGAGGGAGGTGTGTAAAAGATGTTTGTGCATAAGTTAGGGAATAGTTGGTAGAGAGAATGAGGGGTTTACTACAGAGAAGAGGAGCTGAGTGGTACAGGCCAGAGCTAATGTTAGAGTAAGAGTAATGTTTGTAGGCCATTTGTGGTGTTGTAGAATTATGCAGGGTAGTTAGAGCAATGGCTTAATGCTGTGGAGTGAATAAGCAGGAAAAGGCATACAATTAATGAGAAGAGATACTGCAGAGGAATAGAGCAACGGAAAGGTGTGGAATCAAAGTTATTAGGAGGGAGGAGGAGGATGCTAAGTGGATAATGAGCATGTGGGTGTGAATGGGAGTAATTAAGTGTGGCTATGAAAGTATAAATGTAAGGAAAGAGAGGGTGGGTTGGAATACGTGTAGGGTAGAGGAACAAAGTGAGTCTGAGTGTAGCGACAGTGAACAGAGTGGGATGAACCCGGTTACTGAGAGTTGGCGACTGTAAAAACAATTAGTCAAACCAGATCAGAACCTTTCTGGAGCTTACAAATTCAGGTTATGTAGCCTACCAGCTAGAATTTGCAGATATGATGGAATATTATATGCAGTGTCAGATGTCGATTTGTGACATTACCCAATTTAGTAGAGTGTGCAATTTGTTGATTTATTGTATTTTTATTATCTCCTATTTTGCTATAATTTATTTAAGCCAAGTTTAGCATCTAAGTGGAGGAGAGGGTACAGGCAGCAAGGGAGGGGGCTATACTACTCTGCTGTCCGCACTAGGTATACACACCACAGAAATATACATGTACTGTTAAGAGTAGCTTATTAATCATAAACTACAGGCTATAACTTAGTTTAGGTCCAGTATGAAGGACAGGCTATACATACAATACCTTTGGGCCATTAACTGTGGGACAGCTTCTTTTAGGGCTTTTGTTGACAGCAGTTCAATGGGCATAGAGGTTGCAGAGGTATCGGGTTCGGGTAAAGTACCTTTCCAGGACTATTCTTTCTAAAGAAGGAAAGAGAGAAATGGTTAAATTGAGGGGAAAAACAAATGGGGAGAAAGTAGAGAAGAAATGTAAAGGTATATTCTAGTCGCTATGGAACTGTAAAGGATAATGCCACTAACATAGTTAAAATAAGTTGAATTACCAAAGAACTTATAGTAATGGTTAGGCAAATGTAGACATAAACCCGTAACTAAAACTATAAACTCTTAATTATAAGCAATTGCCCACCCTCATGGCATGCGACATACAAGTAATAATCTAGGCCCACAACTCTTGAAAATTGCTGCTATACAAAGATATTATTGTCCAATATTGAACTAACTACATCGAAAAGCATGAAAAGTATACGTTAGCTAGTAAGGCCTTTGTATGCACAAGTGTTACAATACAACAAAATAAAAAGACAAAGGAGCTACGTTTCCTTCACTCCTTTACTAATTACAATCTCAATACAGTTCAGTAGAAGTCTGTGCTATGCAAAATACACATTGATTTAACTGTAACTTTTTGAGAGATCTCAACTCTTTGCAGTGAATGCAGGAGAAAGAACTTCCAGTGGGAGAATAACTACAGATGTTAAGCTTGCAAGAGTTTGTCAGCTAGCTATTAACAATGTTTGCATGTCCACATGTTAAAATATAACAGTAGAAAGTGATAAGGCAGCTAAGTTTGTCACGCTTAATAATAGGTTAACATCTCAATGCAGTTCTGTAACAATGTGCGCTACTTGGAATAATCATTGATAGCTTTGTATCAGTCTAAAGGTTTCTGGCATTCAGCACAAAAACATGAACAAACACAAAAATTCCAATGGAAGGCACACAATGTAAAAGTAACTGCATATATACAAGGTTGCTGATCCAACAGAGTTAAAAAGACAGGCCATACTTACTTAGCAAGTAGATCATGCTGAGAGAATACTAGTAATTTAAAAATGGTGCTCAGGTGGGAGGGTTGTATATATTAGTTCTACTGAGAGGGGACTGGTTAATCCACACTTTATATCGTGTTATAGAGGGAAGCTCACGATAATGGGCTGTGGCAGAGCGTGTAAGAGCTTACAGTAATAACTGCCTCAATGTCATCCACTTCCTTGACCTCACACAGTACATTTCTTTGAACAGACTGTTAATCATATGCTAAGAAATACTGTATTGCCACAGATTTTGTCATGAATGCTTTCTGTAAAACATAGCTGTAATTTCTGATCTGTATGTCATCACGCTATGAACTAAGCTATGTATGAGAAAAGGCCTTTTGTAGAAAAGAAACATATGCAGTTAACAAATTCAAAGAAAATATACTGTACTAAATAAGTAAATAAACAAGTGGACAAACTAGCAAACAGGCTTCATGTTCTAAATGCACTTTAGAAATGCACTAAAAAGTAAACAATTACTTGCACAACAATAAACAAAATTTAATTTCTGCCTGCAATTTTTAAAGTCTGGTTTGCCAAGGGACCAGTATAACATACTTTTCCATTTTGTTTCAATACTATATTTACATTTCTTTAATTTACTTATTTTTAATATATTTTAATATAACACTTTTTGATAAAGCAATAAGTTGATATGAGTTGAGCTGTATTTTACAATATGATATACTTTTGTAACATTTTGATACTGTCTTATATATTCTTCTGCACCAAAAGTTTTCACATAATAACATTTATTTTTCATAAATGTGATTTTCACAAAATGTCCAGATTTTTGCCTCAAATTTTTGGTCTGTTTCTCATAAAAACTGAGTTTTATTGACAAATCTCTGAGATGATCTAAGGATTAAAATCACTAAATAATGACATGCATTTGAGTTTCAGAATTCATATCCTTCAGAAAATGCATGCTAACACAAATCCTATTACGGCAGCTTTCTAAGTTTATAAGAGCAATATTTAAAACGTGTCCCTATTTTTCAACCTTTGTCCCCGATTATGTCAGGCTTTGTCCAGATTTCTTGTGCTAAAAGGTGAGAGATATGTACTACTGTAAAATATGTAAGGGTAACAAAGGCAATGAAAGTACTTATTCTCTGAGAAAGACAGCTTGCAAAAAAGAACTCTGTCTCATTTGCTATCAAATCCAATTATTTTAACTTTAACATGAAAATGCTTGATGTCACTGATTATTAAGAAACTGGGAGGGCAAATGTTTACTCTGAAATTATCTGGGGAGATACGCTTACAAAGAGGAAAGAAGGATAGTTTATGTTTTAATAAATGTGTCTCCAGCTAAATATTTTGTTGCAGGTTAATGTTATTGCGTTTCAGACAAGGCTGAGTGTAAGACAAATTAAGAAATGGAAAATGGACCGCAGGGAAACTCAACAGCACTCTAGTTAGAACTTAATACTCTGTACTGATCTCCCCTGGGGAACCTACTTTGCCATTCTCAGTGAGTTTACAGTCTGAAGTCGTGCACATTAAACATTTCTTTGTTACATCACGGATTTCCACATCTGGCAATATTACCAGTTTTGTATATACAATGCAAGACAAAACACAGCCATGTGCTTTTCTTTCTTATTTGGCTACTATTCAGCACTATGCACAATTCATTACTCTGTTACCCTAATGGATCTACATTTCTTGTCAGTTAAAATTTTTCTAAATAATCATTCTTTTATTTTATTTACTTCATCAATAAATTAACCCATCGTGAGCAACAGTGATGAACTGGGCAATAATCAATTGATTTTAGATTTCATAGTTTCATAGGTTCATAGGTAGATACTAGGCTATCAGCCCTAGGGCTTATAGAAGCCTAGCCAAAAAGGTACCCTGGCTTTCGACGCCCAAGAAAATTATTTTCCTGTGCCCCTGTCAAGCAGAGCCACAGAGGTGATCCCTGGGGTAAATTTCCTATTTCCCATCCAATCATCAAGATTTTTCTTGAAGAGTGCTAATGAGGAGCTTTATTTGATACAGATAGGTAGTTTGTTCCAGAGTATGGGAAGTCTCTGGGACAGGAATCTATCCCCCCAGCATGTTCTGTTTATTGTGGTGACAAGGTTTAGGTCCCTTAAGTGTGTAGCTCGGAGGGATTGGGATTTGTTTTAGTGGAGCATGTCCAACAGCTCTGGGTTTGACTTAGCTTTGTATGTTAGGGAGATAGCCTCTGAGTAGGCAATATGTGATAGATAAAGCTGGAGTTTTTTGAGACAATCTGCATACGGCATCTGTTTGAGGCCGGTAATCCTCTTTGTGAGGAATTTCTGCAGTCTTTCCAGTTGTTGTAGATGTCTTGTGAGGTACATACCAAAAGGGGCATTAGACTCTATAATGGGTCTAATGACTGATGAGTAGAGGGGAACAATGACCTCTTCCTGGGTGAGAAACCTTTTGTGATGAGGTGTGCCACGTAGAAGGATTTCCTGACTACTGTGGCGATGTGATTATCAAAGGAGAGACTACTGTCCACCTGTGTCCCAAGGTCTCTTATCACACTTTCGGTGTTAAGTAGACTACCACCTATGTGGTAGCTCATGGGTACAGAGTTTTTGGCATTGAGCTTGAGGCCATGGTTTTGACACCAGGCATCTGTCTCAGTGAGGCCCTATTGTAGGATGTCCACATCATTAGGAGTTTCGATTATGGCTCCTAGTTTGCAGTCATCTGCAAACTTCATTAGCCAAAGACCTTCTGTGTTAGCCTGTACTCCAGAAATGCAGATACCAAACAGGAGAGGACTCAAAACTAAACCCTATGGTGCCCCACTTGTCACTGGTCTGAAGTCGGATTTGGAGTCTGCTACTTTCACAGTGTGGGTTCTGTCAGTGAGCCTTTTGACAACCCTTCTTATGACATAGGGATGTATACCTAGTTTAGTGAGTTTATCTATAATTCCAGAGAGGGGGATGGTGACAAAAGCCTTGGCAAGATCTAGATAGGCTGTGTGAACCACCTTACCCTCGTTTATGGCTTTGGTGACTGCTTCAAAGAAGTCAATCAGGTTTAGGAGACATGATCTGCGTTTTACAAACTGGAACTGGGTGGGGTCAGGAGTCTGGAGATTACCAAAAGTCTTTGTTTACAAGTTCCATGATGATACATCCCATGGCCTTGCAGACCAGGCTCATTAGGCTAATGGGGCGGTAGATCCCGGGGTCCATGGTGGCTCCCCCTTTGTGGAGTGGGATAACCATCGCTGTGTACCATTCAGTGGGCACAAAGCCTGAGGTGAGGCTATGATTGAACATGGTGCTTAGGTGGGTTGCCAGTTCATTCTGTAGTTCATGTAGAATGCAACCTGCAATATTGTCAGGTCTCATGGATGCTGTGTTCTTGGCTTTGAAGAGTGTGGTTTCTACCTGTGCAGCCGTGATTATAGGAACTTTGCATTCTTCCGGTATAGAGATGGGCCCTTTAGGGGGTGGGGGGTGGGTAAAGTTAGCACTGAACCTATCTGCCAGGATGTTGGCAATATCAGTTGGTTCTGTATATTTAGTGCCATTGTGCTGTAACTCAGAGCAGATCTGAGTGTTGCCATTGAGATTCTTGACATAGCTATAGAATGCTTTGTGGTTATCTTTAGATTCAGTGGCGATTTTGTTTTCGTAACTAGCTTTGGAGGATTTTATGAGGGATCTCAGCTTCTTATTGAGGCTGACCAGGGAATTCTTCCAGTCATGAGATTTTACTCTTTTTTGCAATAGTTTCTTTCTTCTGTTGTAGAGTTTGTTTATGGCAGGGGACCACCAGATTGGCTTCCTTTTTTTGGAGGATAGCATCTTGGTTCTGTTATGGATAACACGATCCATGCACTTGTGCAAGTGCTTATAAAGTTTTATTTGCTAAGGTGATGATACTCTAATATGTGTATGACTTCACAATAAATTAAGTGATCTTTACACTAGTACCTATCATGGTTAAATGCCATTTATAATGGTATCATGACAGACAAACAGTGGAAGCTAAGTTGACTCACAACTTCCAGAAAACCCTCACTATTTTTGGAGAGGGTTGTCACTACAATGATGAATTTCTCTTAGTTTCCACACAGTGATTTCAGCTAATTATATTAGTTATAGGGATGCAAGTAAACTCTGAAGCTTTGTATTCCAGCACAAGTAATTCAACTACTTCATCAAGTTTATTAATTTATTTTCCTTTGCTTACTAGAAAACCACTGACTGGGCAAAGCTATTTTTCAGCAGAAGCTAATACATGAAAGCTTCACTTTACATAAAATTGTACAGTGAGCATGAATTAGCAGTAAAGAAATACAGTTAACACTGAAGTATTTGCAATTCAACAGGTAACCGTAATATTATGCACATTATATAGTTCACTCAGCATGCTTCTCTTGTACACAACTACTGATCACTCAGCAAGACTGAACAGTATATGTATATATAGATATATATAATATGCACACACACACACACACACACACATATATATATATATATATATATTATATATATATATATATATATATATATAGGACATAAAAAGTGTACATGCCCCTGTTGAAATGCCAGGTTTTTGTGATATAAAAAATGAGACCACAATAAATCTGTTAGGGGAAAAAATATAAAATGCAGAATAAGCTGGTCGCATAAATGTGCACGCCCTTAAACTAATACTTTGTTGAAGCATCTTTTGATTTAATTATGGCTTTCAGTCTTCTTAGGTACACACCTGCCATCAATTAAAGAGACTGTGATCAACCCCAAATAAAGTTCAGCTATCCTAGTAGGATTTTTCTGCCATTTACTCAATTGCCTGCTACAGTAAAAGCCATGGTTCGCAGAGAGCTTACAAAGCATCAAAGGGTTGTTGAAAGATTTCAGTCAGGAGAAGGTTACAAAAAATATCCATAGCATTGGATATACCACGGAACAGAGTGAAGACAGTCATCAAAAAGTCATCAAAAGGTGGGAAAAATATGTTTAAGGGAGGACCCCCACCACCACTACAGTTAGAATCAACTCAAAAGTCACTCTGTCCCAAGGAAATAGATACTGTGACCTCAGAGTATCAGATGACTGTGCAATCAGACCCAGTACAGACAGAAACACAGGGATATATATTTCAACAATGCTCAAACATATGAACTGTATTACAGTGGAATACTACAGTTAGGTTGGAATATTGTGCATTTAATTCACTGGGGGAGGGGTTATCTGATTATTAGACCTGTGCTGTGATCAACCTACAGCCCCCCCAGCGAATGAAATAAAACTCACATTCAATTGTTTCTAGACTTAAGTAGTTTGAAATACATGACTGATAACTACACATTTGTCATTATTTTTGCAGTCAGTGTTGTTTTGTAAATAAGAGCAAACAAGTTTTTTTTTTTCCTTGTCAGGTCACTGTCTGCAATGAACTGCAAAATTTTTCAGCAGATTAATTTAAACAAACACCTCATTTTAAACAAATGTTGATGTTTAAAATAAAGGACAATTATCATGTATAATGCATAATGTAGAACAATGAAATATGATATATGTTCATTGAGATTATATTTGTAAAAGTAAAATAAGAACAAATCACCATACCTGTGCAATTCATACCAAGAGTCTTTTTATATACTGTTTTATTAGTTAGTTTAATGAAAGGTGCAGCATATTTATATCAGCAGGTCACTGAAGGACAAACAAATTTAGTGACAACAGCCCACTTTGCTGCCATTCATATTTTTATTTGTCAAGTGTACATTTTAGGTACCCATGTCTGTTAACTGACCTACAGAATATTATTTTATTGCCACAGTTTAAGGACTCAGCATTCCTATTGTTATCAAAGGCTTCAGCAATTTATGTATTTATTTATTTGTTTGTTTGAATATTAATTAATTTGTTTATTTATAGTTGTTCACCAGGCTAGTGCAGAAACCAATAGGGAATACAGAAAGTGAAGATCTCTGGCAGCTTCTAAGAGCACTGAGGGTTGAAGGTTGGCTTAATGGTTAAAGTGTTTACCTCAAAGATACAAGGTACATGGTTTGATTCTCACATTGAGGTTGGAAATGGCATGATGATTAAAATGTTGATTCTCACCTTTGAGGTAAATTGGTTAGAATTTAAACGTTCCACAAAGACAGGCAGCCTAGTACTTAACTATGAACCTATATTGCACATGCACAGAACATCAGTAGACATGGTGGCACATGCAGGACCTGGATTTAATAAAACTTGTGTCATTGACAGTGGGCTGATGCAGGTATCCTGAATTTAATTAAATTATTATAATGGAAAAGTAGTTTTAATGAAAATCCATAGCATGACAGTTGCATTTTATTTTAATAGGTGAGGCAAGGGTCTGATTTTGAATGTTGGTACCTTGTTCAGCTACTTAGTGACTATATTGAGTAGAAGAGGACTGTTTTTTGTTGAACATGTGGGTGCACTCATTTCTGTTTCACTGCAGCTATGAATTGTGTTGCTACTTTTCCACCTGCATGGCTATAATGCACCAATGAGAAATAAAAATTCCTATAATCAGTTCTACAATTTCATGCCTTAAAGACAATATATTTATATGCACATATATATATATATATATATATATATATATATATATATATATATATATATATATATATATGTGTATATATATATATGTATATATATATATATATGATTCTTGGCTGGAATGCCTTCTGTGTGGAGTCTGCATGTCCTCCCCATGGTCGAGTGGCCTCCGAAAGACATGCGTAAATGGGTGTGCCTTTGCTGAAGGTTGGGTGTTGGGCTGGCAACTTGGCACCATAAAAATCTACTACCAATCATTAGCAGACCAGAGTTCCACTGTGGTGACCCCTAACAAGAAAAAGCGGAAAAGACCAACAATCTATATATATATATATATATATATATATATATATATATATATATATATATATATATATATATATCCACACACACACACACACACACACACGCATATATATATATATATATATATATATATATATATATATATATGGTTTACTTTTGGAATCACGAACGTTACATGGGCGACAGTCGGATGGTTGAACGGATAAGGTCGTAAACGAGGATGTTGAAGACAAAATAATCAATCTAGGAACGGTTTTAACATGGGTCGAGGTAGGGAAGATGTTTGTAGTAGGGAATAATACTGAACACCTACCTCGACCCATGTTAAAACCGCTCCTAGATTGATTATTTTGTCTTCGACATCCTCGTTTACGACCTTATCCGTTCGACCATCCGACTGTCGCCCATGTAACGTTCGCGATTCCAATAGTAAACCTATATAAATATATATATATATATATATATATATATATATATATATATACACACATACATACATATCTATCAAAGGATTTGGTTGTTAACCAAGGGGATTTAGTTTTTTTCATTTTTTTTTACTCAAGGGGGTGGGTGAGGATATCAATTATTTTTAGGAAGGTGGGCAGGATTTTTAAAAGAGACCAGTTAATACTTGATATTAGATTATTTAGTGTTTGTTGGTTAAGTCTAGTAATATTTCTGACTGTTATTATGGAGTACTTGTTAGTTAGGTGGGTGCTGGCCCTGATGGTGAATGCTTGTAGATGGTTGCTTAGTTAGACTAACAGCACACCTGAGCAGGGGAAATTGGAGGGGGTGAAATACATAAATCCAGTTTAATGTGGCGTGGCTAGTGTGATCATTGTTAAACTTTGTTGGGTTGGTGATTAGTTGCTTGAAACCATGCAGATTAATACTAGTGGAGGGGGTATGCAGTGATGTGTTGCCAGTTTATATTTGTGTCACCTAGGATGATTGTTTCTATCTTGATGTTATCAGTAGTCCGGGAAAGTATATTTTCCAAAACTGGTATATTATTGGATGGATATAGAATGTGATGATACAGATATTTTTGAAATCGTTAAGGTTTAGGCTACTAATCAGAATTTTGGCATTATTGAATTTAGGTATGCTGAAAGGACACAGATGTATATTCAGTGTGGAGGGATAAAAGAGGGCTATCTCTCCACTTTTCATTTTTGGTCTGTCTAGTCTATATATGGCGAAGCTGGGGGTATTATTTCAGTATCTTTTATGTTGGTGTGCAGACAGGTTTCTGCTAGGGTAAGTATATCTGGTTTATTGTGTTCTATCCAGGCATGCAAGGTGGGTATTTTATTGCATATACTTCTCAGGTTAATGGTAAATAGGTTTATACTATTGTGGTTAGATTGTGTGTTTGGTCAGGGTCTAGGTGGATGTTGCCAGTGTGTAGTATATTTAGGAAAAGGTAGGAGTATAGTGGGTTTTCCTTATTTTGGGGATTAGGAATTAGGGTAATAAAGTGAGGTATGGTGGTTAGTTTGTCAATTATTCTAGTAATAGAGTTGTAGGGGAAAGAATAATGAAATACTTGGGGGAGATATTGAAGAAGTGGTTTTATTGTGCAGGTAGCTTGTCGGAGTATGTTGTTGAGTAGATGGACAGGGCTATTGTATTTGAGGGATTTGTGGCTAAGGTTAGCAACAAGAATGTGGTAAATAAAGTGGAGGAAGAGAGCAGAATTTTCTTAGTGGTTTGATACATAATGTTGCGAGGGTGGGATGATAGAATTAAACTGGTGTAATAACTTTGAATTTGTCTTATAGGAGTTGTTAAGATTGCAGTATGCTGTTAAATTTGGTGAGAAGTATTTTGATTATTTGGCAGTTGATTGAGAGTGTGGTTTGTTCAACTTTAAGTTAGAAGATATGTAGGGTGATTGGGAATGGGGGTAGGGTAGAGGAGTGGAGTGAGCCCGAGCATTGCGAGGGCAAATGGAGTAGACTGGTCCTGGGCCCTGGTAAATGCAGGGTCGAGAAAGAGAAGAAGCAGGCAAGGTAGGGAAGAGAAAAGTTAAAAGCAGAAACTGAGGCAAGAAACGGGAGAAGTGGATAAGATAGGAGAGAATGAGGCAAAAAGTGCCAGAAAGACTGACAACAGCAGGGAGGTGAAGAGAAAGAAGAGGGAGAGGCATCCAAACACAGATAAAATAAGCATATAGTAGCTCAGAGATGTTATTACAAGACAGTAGAGTCTTTAGAAGGGGTCTGCATGCAGAGATGATAAAAATCAACAAGCAAAGGAGAATATTATTGCTGGAATTGAATTCTTCCTCAAGTGAGCACCTTCATGAGGTAGATACTGTTTTTCACAAAATCTCACCAAGACAACACTGATGTATAGACTGTATGTATATAGCATATATCATGGACAGAGAAGCAGGTTAAAAATAAGAAAGATACGTGGGTGCACAAGACCCAGAATAAAAAAGGATAAAAAAGTGCGCAATCCTGGTGGGCACACTGGTGCCAGGAATTGGATTTTTACTATAATGCAAGAAGCCCACAATTTCCAGACAGAAGATATTCAAAAATATTAAGAGATAAATTAGAGGAAAAAAAAGACAGACAGCCCTAAAGATATTCAAAGAGAATTACAGACAAAGGCATCCAGAGATGGAAAAGTTCATAATATAAAAAAATAAGATCACAAAGTGGGGAATGCAGAACAGAAGATTATTAAAGCAGAAGTTAAAATATAGAAGCTGAAGTTATTGAATACCTGTAAAGTGAAGGATTTAGTGCAGAAAGTCTAACACAGGTTGTATAACAGCATGATGGAACAACAAGTCTTCCAAGTAAGTAGAAACAGGAGGAGCAGAAGAAATCTGAAGAAGAAATATGGACATGGGAAGGAAAAAGAGATTTCATAAGGCACAATATTTATGCAAAGGAAAAAGTAAAACTAATCAATTCAAAAAGAGCAGCACCAAAGATATTTGAAGAGAAATACATGCAAAGGCATCCAGAGATGGACAATTTTACAATACAAAAATAAGAAAACAAAGATGAAAAGTAGAAAAGAGGATTAGTAATGAATTTAAAGAAACAGAAACTGGTTATGGATTACATGTGAAGTGAAGGATTTAATGTAGAAAATCTGATTCTGATAACACACAACAGGATACAACAATGGACTCTCAAGTTAAGGAGAAACCAGTGGAGTGGGAATATCTGATCAGTTGTGATATGAAGATACTTTGGAGCCTTCCATGGGAAACCAGTACAAAAGTTCAGCTGGAGTTACACAGCAAGGGAAGGGACAAAAAACTGTGGCAACCCTGACACAGTCAATATTGAGGAGTGATAAGCCAGTGAGTTCCCATATGAAAGAAAAACGATGACACAAGATGAAACTGAAGGGAATGTGGCACAGGAAGATCCTCTGGAGCTTTCTATAGAATGCCTGCAGGAAATGGAACACAGGAATGTATCCTTCGTTTAGAAGAAAATGATCAAACAGAAAAGTTGCTTGATTTAATAGAGATGTACAGAAATATTAAGATCAATGAAAGAAACAGACTACAGAACGTCAATAAAATCAAAAAAGTTAGAAGTCTGAATGAACAAATTAACACAATAATTAGGAATGTTCATAGAAATGTATGCACTATAACAGAAGTAAATAGTATATACTACTGTGCAGTTAATTAATAACAGATAGAGTCTTTCTACAAAAACACAGAGCAGTAAGGGCAAGGAAAGGGAGAAATCAAATGCCATCATGGAAGTATCAAATAGAGAAAACTATAAAGCAATAAGACAAGAAGTGTTACTGTTAGAAGATATAGAAGAGGGAGTAAAGCAACAAAAATACTTAGAAAGATGGATGTGATATAAGCAATGTGCAGTATCAGAACAGATCAGGATCTATCATGCACTATTGCAAATAAACTAAAGATATCAGCACAGGCAGAAAAAAAACTATGAAGATATGCAGATAAAAAATATAAAGGAAAAGTGTGAAATAAGCAATTTATTGATGACCCAAAAAGTTTCATAGTGAAATGGGAAACAAGGCAGAAAAAATTGAAACACCACCAAAAAAGAAGAAATAGATATATTTTGGAGAAATATCTATGAAGATCCTGTGGAACATAACAAAGATGGTGAATGGACAGAAGAAGTAAAAGAAAGAAAAATAATTCAAATGTACCGGATATGAAATGGGATGAAGTAATGGTCAGAGAAAATGAAACAAAATTAAGAAAAGCTCCAAATTTGAAAACTTCAGGCACAGATGTAGTACCTAACTTCTGGCTAAAAGTATTAACATCTTTACATGAAGATTTAGCCATGAGTAAGAACTATTTATATATGCATTCCAAACAGGCACCAGTCTGGTTAACAACATGAAAAACAGTACAACAAAGGATTAAGAGAGAGACTACAGGAAAGAAAAATAATTGCACAAAATGAAAGAAAAAAAGACTGTTAGAAGCTTCAAACTTTGGTTCACCTAGAAAAAGAAGTGTTAGAGGAAGTGAGAAAATATAGAGAGCAATATGCATACATTTTTAAAAGGTAAAAAAAAAAGAAAGATGGATGGGGTAAGAAAAGGAGATCATATGTGGTGCAATAATTATGCAATGGAGAAAACCAAAATAATCAATACAAAAAGCAGCTCCAAAGATATTTGAAGAGAAATACAGGCAAAGGAACCCAGATATGGAAAATTTCACAATAAGAAAAAGAAGAACACAAATAGGGAATGTAGAACAGAAGATTTGTAAGGGTAAAGTTAAACAAATAGAAACTGAAGTTAAGGAATATGTGCAAAATGAAAGATTTAATATAGAAAGTAAACTACAGGTTATGTTACAGCATAATGGAACGATGATTCTTCAAATTAAGGAGAAACAGCTGGAGTGAGAGACATTTGAAGAAGAAATGTGGACCTGGGAAAGAAAAAGGGTTTTGATATGGAGCAATATTTAAGCAAAGGAGAAAGCAAAACTAGTCAATACAAAGAAGCAGCATGAAAGGTTTATGAAGAGAAGTGCAGGCACTCGGTTATGGATCATTTCAAAATATAAACAATAAGCAAATAAAGGGTGAATGTAGAATAGAGAACTTTAATAATGGAGAAGTTAAAGAAATAGAAACTGAAGTTATGGATTACCTGAAAAGTGAAGGATTTAGTGTGGAAAATCCAACTCTGGTAATGTCGCAGCATGATGAAACAATGATGTCCCAAATAAAGGAGAAACAGGTGGAATGGGAAGCATCTGATCACTTGCCACATGACGATGATGCTCTGGAGCCTTTAGTGGGAAACCAGTTTAAAAATTCTGTCGGAGCTGCACAGCAAGAGAAGGAGCAGGAAGAAGTGGCAACTCTGACTCAGGCAATGTTATGGAATGATGAGCCAATGGGTAACAGTATGAAGGAGCAATAGATGTTGCAGGATACAACTGAAGAGGACATGACACAGGAAAATGTTCTGTGACTTTCTGTAAAATGGAGAAAGTAGATTCTTCTGGTAGGGATGACTGCAATTAGGGATACAGACAATAGGCAAGAGGGTTCTGGAATTTATTGGAGAAAACTGGCAAAAGAAACAAGGTATTGGGAGCAAATAAACAGAGAGGGAAAGATGACAGAATGGGAAGACACCGATAATTTGTTTAGACTGCAGGTTAGAAATTGTCTTCCCAGTCAGAGGTTGCCTTCCTTATTAAAGTACTGTTACCAGAGTATAGGCAAAGAGAAAGGAATAGGGGGTCGGAAATGAAAGATTAGCACTGGTAGAGTTTTTAGTAGAATCTAGAACAGAAGGTGCCATTAAAAAAGGAATAATTAGTAAAGCATAAAAATATTGTATGATAATTGTAAGAATCAATAAGGAGGTTAGAAAGGATTGGGAAAAGAGATTGGATAAGCAATTCACAAAGAAACAATGGCAGATATATGTATGTCTCCCAAATATACAACAAAATCTAGAGTATTTAGGATTTTTGCTTGGCAGTAAAATATTTTTATACCTCACGTATACTCCAAAGAATTTTTCCTTAGGTAGACAGCAAATGGAGGTGCAACAGGGAAGAAAAATGTAATTGTGAACATATATTCTGGGAGTGAGGTGAGTTGGCAGAATTTAAGGATTCCCTGTGGGATGCACTGTTGGAGATGCTGGGTGGGCAGATTGGTATGATGAGGGAGATGATTTTTCTGAGGTATGATACAGAATTGGAATTGCCTAGACATGGTAAGACCTTGCTGTGTCTCATTATGGTGGCTGCCAAAAAGCAATTACTAGAAAATGGAAATCAAAATCTAAACCAACTGTACTAGAAGTAGTGAATATAGTAACAGAAATAAAACAAATGGAATTGAGATCTTTAGAAAACGGAAGGAGCAAACTACATAGGAAAACTGGGAATTGTGGGAACAATACATACAGGGGAGGAATGAGGTTTAAAACAAGGGAGAACTTAAATGAGCTGTGTAATGTTTGACTGAAAGTGATTGGGTAGATAATAAGTGATGTATAATGTTTGCAACTGGAAGCGTGTCAGTATGGTTTGTGATGTAAAATGCTTGCAACTAGGATTGTGTTGGTGTAGTTTGTTTTCATTTATATAAATGTATGATTGCCTTTGTCATAAGTGATGATTTAATAAATATGTTTCTTGCTTAAAAAAGGAGAGAAATTGAATAATTTGTATAATGTTGCATAGATTTTATGATACATGTGAAGTATAATGTTTGTAAATGTGAACTTGTTAATACAGTTTGATTAGTTTTGTATTAATGTAAATTTGCCTGTGTCATAAGTGATAATTCAATAAAGGTTTTTAAAAAATAAATAAGCAGAGAAGAAAAGAATGTGTTCTCAGTTTAGAAGAAAATGCTCTAAGGGAAGAATTGCTTGATTTAATAGAGATGGATAGAAAGATCAATGAAAGAAACAGATTTCAAAAAGTAAATATAACCCAAAATGTTAAAAAGCAGTAGATAACACAGTAAAAAACACGAATTAACAGGAATTTATGTAATATATGAGAGTTAAATAGCGTATATCATTGTACAGCTAATTTAAGAATATATAAAGTCTTACCACAAAAATTTAGAGCAATAAGGAAATGGGAAGAAATAAAATGCCATCATGGAAATGTGGAATAGAGAAAACTATAATGCAATTAAGATAGGAAGTGTTACTGTTGGAAGATTATACAACAGGGAACAGATAAAAAGAAATACTTAGAAAGATAGACATGATAAAAGTAATGCACAGTATCTAAACAGACCAGTATCCATCATACACTATTGCAAATAATAATCTAAAGTTATCAGCATGGGCAGAAAAACATGGAAGATAGGCAGATAAAAATAATTCATACCATACATACCATACATAACATACTCATACCATACATTTCGGCCACAAAACCCGGACCAAAATACAAAAGGCGGGGGAGTATCCATATTCTTCAAGGATAACCACACCTCCAGGTTAGTGGCACAGCATAATGCTTCAGAGATCATCCACGTGCAACTAACAACGGGCAAAACTGCTATTCAAATTATAGCTTGCTACAGATCACCCAGCATGTCCCAGGACCCCCACTCCGCATTCCTGGAAACACTGGGAAACATAAAGGTCCTACCAAACACCCTGATACTGGGTGATTTCAATTACCCAAACATTATCTGGGAGAACTACTCAAGTACAAACTCCCTTGCCCAACATTTCCTACAATTTATAAACTCAAACTCCCTGGATCAACTGGTCAACACCCCCACCAGAGGTGACAACATATTGGACCTGGTCATCACCAACATGGGCGACCGGTGTTCCACACCAGAGGTCAACCCCTCGCTGGTTAGATCTGACCATAGACTAATCACTCTGGATATCCACATTCCGCCACCAACCCCAGTCAAAGAAACCACAGTGAAAAACTTTTCAAAAGCAAACTTCACGTTACTTAAGACCTAGGTGGGAAGTTGGATGCTAAAGGATAACACTCTCCAAGCTGCAAAATCCTTTACTAATGCACTCTACTGGCACCTAAAAGAATGCATAGATCATGCTATCCCAAACAAAACCAAGACTCACTCCTCCAAGAAAAGGAAACCAGTCTGGTGGACCCCTGCCATAAACAAGCTATACAATAGATGGAGGAAACTAGTACAAAAAAAGAGTAAAATCCCAAGAAGGGAAGACATCCCTGATCAGTATCAGCAAGAAACAATGTTCCCTTATAAAATCATCCAAGGCTAGCTTCAAAAGAAAAATTGCCATGGACTCCAAAGATAACCACAAGGCATTCTTTAGCTATGTCAAGAATCTAAGTGGCAGTTCTCAGATCTGCTCAGAGTTAGTGCAGAATGACACAAAATACACTGAACCGACTGATATAGCCAACATCCTGGCAGACAGGTTCAGTGCAAACCACCCCCTCTCACCCCCAAAAGGGCCCATAACTATACCAGAAGAATGTAGTGCCCCTGAAATCACAGACACTCAGGTTAAAACAGCCCTCTCCAAAGCCAGAACACAGCATCAATGGGACCGGACGGTGTCCCAGGCTGTGTCCCACATGAGCTCAAAGATGAAATAATCCCTCACCTAAACACACTGTTTAAACTCAGCCTCTCCATAGGCTATGTGCCCACAGAGTGGAGCACAGCAACGGTTATTCCACTCCACAAAGGTGGAGCCGCAATGGACACCGGGAACTATCACCCTATAAGCCTGACTAGCTTGATCTGCAAAGCTATGGAGTGCATCATCATGGATCTCATTAACAGAGACATTGGGAACCTCCAAACACTGGACCCTACCCAGTTCAGCTTTGTTAAGGGCAGATCATGCCTCCTAAACCTGGTGGATATCTTTGAGACAGTTATCAAGGCTATAGATGAGGGAAAGGTGGTACACACAGATTACCTAGACCTCACAAAGGCCTTCAACACCATTCCCCACTCAGGTATTATAGACATGCTCACCAGCCTAAACATAAACCCCTACGTCACGGGATGGGTTGCCAACTGGCTCATGGACAGAACCCACATGGTAAGAGTTGCGGGAACTCGGTCTGACTCTAAACCAGATACAAGTGGCATTTCCCAGGGCTCAGTCCTAGGACCCCTCCTGTTTGGCCTATACTTCTCAGAGGTACAGCCAAGCACGGGAGGACTATGGCTGACCAAGTTCGCACACAACAAACTAGGGGCTATAATTGACTCTCTGGCTGACACAGACATCCTCCAAAAGGGTCTCACTGAGACAGATACCTGGTGTCAAAACCATGGCCTCAAGCTAAAAGCCAAAAAGTGCATAGTCATCCTTTTTGGAAAAACAAAGTACCCACAAACTACCACATAGGTGGCAGCCCCCTAAATATGGAAGGTGTAATAAGGGATCTGGGGATCCAAGTAGATAGTAACCTCTCCTTTGATAATCACATTGCCAAAGTGGTTAAAAAATCCTTCTATGTGGCCCACCTAATCACAAAAGGGTTTGCGTCCAGATCGAAAGAGGTTATTTGGCCCCTCTACACATCACTCATCAGACCCATCATAGAGTACAATGCCCCATTTGGGATGTACCTTGCAAGACACCTGCAACAACTGGAAAGACCACAGCAATACCTCACCAAGAGGATCACTGGCCTCAAGCAGATGCCCTGTGCAGCTCGACTGAAGAAACTCCAGCTGTACTGGTTGCATACTGCTTACTCAGAGGTGATCTCTGCCTGACATAGAAGGCCGTGTCCAACCCAGAATTGATGGATATGCTCCACCTAAAGAAAACCATATCCCCTCGAGCCACACGCTCCAGGGATCTAAACTTCACCACAACAATAACTAGGACATGCTGGAGGGATACATTCCTGTCCCAGAAACTTTCCATGCTCTGGAACAAGATTCCAATCTACATTAGGCAGAACTCCTTGCCAACCCACTTCAAGAAAAACCTTGACGAGTGGATGGGAAACAGAAAGTTTACCCCGGGATCACTTCAATAGCTCTGCTACACAGAGGCACAGGGCGGCGAAAGCCAATACATTTCGGCTAGGCTTATAAATGCCTTCAGGCAGATAGTCCAGTACCTACCTATGAACCTATAAAGCAAAAATGCAAAATAAGAGTAGATTCTTATACTGGCAACAATAGAAACACAGCAGAGACCAGTAATACTATAAAATAACAACTTCAATAAAATAAAAGATGAGAAACAGATAAGTGCTTTCTCAGACTAAAGGTGCTTCTTCAGACCTTTTAAAAAGGCAAAAACTACAATCCATTTATATACAAAAGCTTTACTATTATCCAATCAGAATATACAAACAACTGAAATCAAAGTATCAAATCTCTTGCTTTCAAAACTGGTTCAATGGAAACTCTTCCATTTAAACAAGACAATTTGTCAGCCTGAAATTTAATAATCAAATTTAATTCTCCCTTTCCATATAGTTCTTAAAGTCACTTAGGCATGCACCAGGTTCAATAACCTCAATCACCATGAAAGTAAACCCATGGCAGCTGTCAGTGTGAATGGCAAGTCTAGTGAGTGTACTCTTGTCAACAGCTGTTCGTAAACAATAAAGATGTTCCCTAATACGTTCAAAGAAAGGCCAATTAGTCATACCAATGTAAAAACAATTGCAAGTGTCACAGAGACCTAAGTAAACAACATGTGAAGTACTGCAGTTCACTGTAACTCTGAAGCTGTCTCTAACTCCCAAACTAGGATGTACAAAAATAGTCAAGGTATTAATGTGACTACAATAATTACAAGAACGACAAGGTTGGGTGCCAAGAACTCTAGAATCATCAGTACTGGTCCTAAAATGGATCCTATAATATAACTGCCTTTTTAACAAATTTTTATTTCTATATCTATAACAGGGTCTATCACCCACTAAACCCCTGATATGCTCATCTCTCTGTAAGATGCACCAATTGGCATCAATGACTTCCCTTACTGCTTTAACATCACTGGTGTAAGATAAAGTGAAGGGAACATGACTCCTACGAACTACACTAATAGTTTGAGAAGACAAAGCTTCTTCACTGTCTGCTGAAAAATAAGTACTAGCTCTGCTAGGGGTATTCCAAGGTCATTCTTTGTCATCATGTAGATTTGCCTTGCCTTTAGTCCATTAAGCTGTTTACTTAACAGATTAGGTCTTGGTTACAATTTGACTCCCATAAAACAAACTTGTTATGAATTGTTAGTTTGTAGTGCTGAACTTTGTTATTGTTATATGTGAAGCTTTTCACCCCAGGCCACTGCTGAAAATGGATCTATATCCCAGTCGAACTTTCCCAGTAGACAAATGTAAAATAAAATAAATAAAATATAAAATATAAAAAAAAAATATAAAAAAAAAAATGGGCGGCACAGTGGTGCAGCGGTTAACGTTGTCACCTCACAGCAAGAGGTTCTCCGGTTCAATTCTCGGCTGGGGTGCCTTCTGTGTGGAGTTTGCATGTTCTCCCTGTGTTCACGTGGGTTTCCTCTGGGTACTCCGGTTTCCTCCCACATTCCATAGACATGCATCTGGAGCATTTCTCCCCGGGCCTCCGCTGAAAACAGGCTCTGTGGAACCTATTCGGACATTCCCGGTCAACAAATGTTAAATAAATAAAATAAAATAAAAATAAAATAAAATTGCTCCTCTATTTTTTTGTGCATGACTTTAAAACAGTATAGTTTATCAAACGAGGATTTGAAAGCACAACTGCAAGCGGTTAAAACTTTCTTTGATTATATAAAAATTACATCTGGCACCAGATTCAATAAAGCCTACACTAAGTGTACATGATATGTATTCAATAAAATTCTTATCACATTTTTTGTGCTTTCAAGTCACTCAGAATGAAGTGTACATGCGATCTGCATGTTGCGGTAACCTTTATGAATCCCTGTAAATGTTTAAAACTGCAAGAATATCAGTAGGGAAACTAACATTAGGAGGACGAAGGTGTGCATTATGTCTGTGATGTGTGTCACTCAGAACAGTGTACACAGTGTAGGTGAAGGTGTTATTGAAGCCCAGGTTTGGTCTTGATAAAGGTGCAAAAACAATGTTTAAAGCAGGAAAGTGGAAGTACCAAGAAAATATAAATATAGGACATGAATGTGATATAAAGGAACTTGAGCTGAACAGAGTGTATAAATATCTGGGAACGGATGAAGTCTCTGCAATAAAACATGAACAAATGCAAACACAACTCAGTAAGGAGTATTTCAGAAGACTAAAATTAATACTGAAAACAGTCTTGACATCAAGGAATAAAGTCCAAGTTATAAATCAATTTGCTCTTCCTGTTTTAACTTACAGTTTTGATATGAATGACTAGCCCAAAAATGTATTGCATCAGTTGGACAGAAAGACAAGAAAAATGTTTCACACTTATCACATGATGTATAAAAATCAGTGTATAATAGGATCATATATTTCCCACTCTAAATAAAGTATTGACCTCCTTGAAATTGATTACATGTATAGATCTGCAGTCATATTTCCTGATCTCATCAGATTCAAACATAGTGAACATTTTAAAACAAGAGGAAAAGTCTAGAATGACATATCTGCTTAGCTTAGCAGGAGTATTCTGGTGGCAAGTAGGAGTGGAAATCAAACCAGAAAGAGGCAAAACTGTGACAGCAACTGTATGTGCCAAAAAACAAAGGAAAGAATAAAAGGAGAAGAATCAGATGAGAAGGAAAAAATGTGGAAAAGACATAATTATGGTGACAAATATGAAGATCTCCTGGAACAACATCATGTTGATCATGATTTGATGCAGGAATGGTTAAAGAGTAGTGAGTTGAAACCAAAGGATGAAAGGTTAATAATGGCAGCCCAAGAGAGTGGACTAGGTACATATTGGTTTACAAAGTCAAGTGAACATGTGGGAGAAACAGAAAATGTAAATTCTGTAAAAGAGAATTGGAAACAGTTACACACCTTGTTGCTGGGTGTGATATACTCAAGGCAGATGGCATGTACATTGAAAAGTGCAATAATGTGGCAAGATTGTTGCATCAGTGATTGTGTAAACATTGCAATATAGAAGCAGCTGAGAACCACTGGAAACATGAACCACAAAGCATTATAGAGAATGATGAAGTCTACATCACATAGGATCACCCATTACCAACAATTCAAAAAATAGATGCAAGAAAACCAGATATAGTAGTCCATGAAAAAAAGACAAAAGTCACAACTGTTACCACTCTTTTATGTAACTGGACATAATACAGCTTCTTCTTCAGAATCTCTAACTATCTGACTATCATCTACCCCTCACCCCTAGTATTTCTATCTCAATTTTATCTGGACCTCCTCAGTACTCCTTCATAATTTATAACCATCTTCATCCTATAATTACTTCAGTGTCTTTTACTCAATATCTGTTTACAGTGGATTCCATTTGAAAATAACTAGACCCCTTATAAGCATGACATTAATATTTTACTGCATTCTCATTTTGTCATATTTTGTCATATTTTCATTAACTGTCATATTACTATTATTATATGTATGCATACATATATATATATATATATATATATATATATCATTCTGCAAAATGGAGCATTTCTTCCTAGTCCTCCACTGAAAATGGGACCTGTCCTAGTCCGACTTCCCTGATAAGTAAAAGCAATAAATAAAGTAGCACTAATCATTGATACACTTAGCGATTATAGTGTCTCATGTACTGAGACACAAAGTTATAAAATATCAGGATTTGCAGGCAGAAATGAGAGCAATGCAGAAGAAAGATATATAGATAGTTCCAAAAGTAGTAGGAGCAATGGTTCTAATTAAAAAGAATCTTCAGTCATATTTAAGTATACTAACAATGCATGTAACTGTGTATGTATTGCAGAAGGAATCAATTCTATCCACACTGCAGGCGCTGCAAAGAGCACTTTTGACTAACATCAAAGATTGAAACAATAATAATTTCACAAGCTTTAATTATACCCTGAATTAGGAATGGGATCCATTCCTGTTGTGTTATTAGAAAGCCCCAAAATTTGGAATAATTAAACTGAGTGAAGTGAAAACATACATTTAAGAGAGATGAATTTAAACTAAAAGAAGAAAGGTTAATTATGGTGGCTGAAAATAGTGAACTACATAGGAAATGCTTTAGTGTGTAGAAAAAGTGAGAGGTACTCACAAATGCATATTGTATAATACTAGAAAGAGTTGTATATCTCATTGCTGGTTGTGATATATATATGGCTGAAGGTCTGTATACTGAATGGCATAACAATGTGGCAAGACTGTTGCAGTGGGGGTTGTATAAGCACTACAATACAGAAGTAGCTGAGAAGCACTGGAAATGAACAACAAAGTATTACTGAAAATTAAGGGTTCTGACCACACTGGATGATCCAAAACCAACATCTAGGAGAGAAAAAGCAAGAAAAACAGATATAGTAGTCAAACACAAAAGGAAAAAGTATCCTTAATATCTCATTTAATCTGTCAGGATGAGATGAATATCACACAATCAATATTTTTATTAGGCTGTGCTAAACTACCTTTTTTTAAGTGGATACTCTGTCACATTATTAGGTACAATGATGCTAATCACAAATAAATGTATTAATAAAAATCTGAAGCCCACTAGTAATGAAGTGTCAGTTTGTTAGTTGAGTTAAGAAGAGCCAGATCTGTAAAGAAAAGCTGAAGCAAGATAGATTTCCTGGTTAAATTTCATGGAGAAGTACGTTATTGCTTCTAAGAGCCAATATTCTAAGAGCTTGTTAAAGACCCACTGGTTATTAACAAGTTAAGGGTGATACATTTTATTTAAAATGCTGTGAATTTTATAAAATCTTTCAATACAGTTTATTTGCTACAGGTGATATTGGTTGTCAATAAATGCTCATTTTCAAAAAAGAAAAATATCATTAATCATTAATATATCTATATCCAGTGATTATAATGCCCTGCATACTGACAAACAGAAATTCACAAAATACTAACATATGCAAGCAGAAATTATAGCAATGCGGGATAAAGAAAGCGAGACAGTTGTAATGGAAGTGATAGCAACAGGGCCAAAAATAATAATAATTTTCAAGGATGCTTAAAGTATATTGATGGCTTCCAGAAGCACCATTGTTTTACAATTAATTTCATTTGCTTTTATTTTGCTTATTTTAAAGTTGCAAGTAGTTTTGCAAAAAAATTAAAAATGATACTGTGCTATTATTTTTCAGTTTCAGCATTTATTTAGTTTTTTCTCTATAACCACATCAATAAAAATGACATAGTGCTAGTTATTGAGTAATACTTTATTTCACTCGCAAAATATTATTTTAAACTAAAAGCAGGTTACCTCTTTAGAGGGGCAGTTTCTTACTTTCATTGTGATTTCATGACTGCATCATTTCACTTATTATTTTTCAGTGTGGGGTTTTCCACAGCAAAAACTAGCAGACAATGTATCTTTCTAGGATGTAAAAAGTTACTACTTATTCATTTAACATGGACATACAATAGTCTACACGTGGATTTAGACAGAGAAGCATTATGGCTTCTACCTTTCATGATATCATGGCAATAAAATATGATTTCTGAAAAAAAATCAGGGGGCTGTCCTTACAACAAAATCAAAAGCAAAACACAGCACACTTTTCTATCAAAAACCATATAAACTTCACTTGTTGGCAACATTGTATAGAGAATCAAGTAATATTAGACGTTCAACAAATTCAGAATAAATATGACATTCCATCAGCAGATTGGTTGATACTACAAAGCATATTATCACATCTTAAGGATCTTAATAGTAAAATGATTCATTCTCCTTATACAACTAGTCCAAATTTGATGTCTAATATCTGAAGTTATTTACGACAATTATAATTGGACGAATCTAATTTTAAAATTATACAAAGTATTGATAACATATTAAACTAACCCTAATGCAAGCTATTGGAATTTCATAGCAAAAGGATGTCACACTAATCTATAAATTCAGAGTAAAACAAATCTTTTATGTTCTGTTAACTTAACATTTAATTTACAAGTATGGAAAATATTTACATGGAAATATATTCACAGGGCATTTATTACACCTGATAAACTAGCCAAATTCAATTTCACTTGATAAATCCATTTGTTGGAGATGTTCTTTAAACTGCAAAGCTTATTGGTCTCATAATTTTTTTGATTGTATTAATATAAAAAAATTCTGGGAAGAAATTACTATTTTTCTCCAAGCTATATTCACAGATATCTTTATTTTAACCAAATCTTTAGTCCTCTTAAATGTTAATGATACTATTGGAATGAATAAAAAAGATCTATACCTACTTTAGTCCATACTAGCTGTGGCAAGGAAATGTATAACCAGAAAGTGAAAGTCTTCACAAGAACCTACTCTGGAAGAATTCTTGAGATTGATGGAAAAAACAGCGACATTAGAAATCAAGGTGAAGGAATTGAGAATTTCACCTAAAACACGGACAAACAATTCCTGGGAAAAAAGTTTAACTCTTATTGAGACATTGAAAAGGAACCCTAAATAATTAATGTGTAACTTTATACTTTATTAATTGAATATTATAATTTTTTTGTTACTAATTTCATATATTTTATAATTTTTTTCTGCTCCTTTGTTTAGGTCAATTGTACATAGTGTATATAAAGGTTTATAATACTTGTTTATTGATGATTGTATTGTTAAACATTGCATTATTTGGAAAATAAAAAATTATTTGAGGGAAAAAAACTGTATAATTTGGAGCTGTATATGGTAAAGAGGTTATGTCGATCTCCAAAGGTTTTTTATTTACACTTGCTTTAAAAACATGGTCAATATAATTTAAATATATTACCAATGCATGTAACTCTATATAAACTGCAGAAGGAGGTAAATTCTGTGCACATTGTAGGTGCTGAGAAGAACAGTCATGGAAAATATCAACAAAACGATACTAATTTCATGAACTCTAATCATATCCTGACTTTGGAATAAAATTAATTCCTGTCACAGTATTAGAAACTCAACATATTTGGAGTAATTAAAAAATAATGAAACAAGCATTGTTGGATGGCATATAAGCACATTCTGTAATAGGTCTCCCTCCCTCATCCTCCCTGGATGTGGATTTTAATAAATACCCAATGGTGTTAATGATCACTGTGGGAATTCTTGCCACCTGGGAGGAAGCCAGTGGCAAGCGAAACCTACTAAAAACAGAATTAAACAACTTCTAATATAAAACTCCAAAGGAGTTGCTAACATTCAGTTGCTAAAGCAGGATCCACAACTGATGACCCCAATAAAAATCCTATTATACTGTAACTTGCACTGAGAGGTGAATGATAAAATCAGGTTTCAATTAGGTGTTTTGTTGAAGAGAGATTCTTCTCCTGGTCCTTATGGAAGTAGAAAAGTTAGTAAAATCTCTTAGTCTTTATCGGTCATTAAAACAGATATGTTTTGTCTGAATTACATCTGGCTAAGGGCAATGTTTTTACGTATTTCTGGAGGAAGCATGTTTCTGGTCCAGTCATCCCTTGGACATTTCATTCTTGGACAGAGTGCCCAGGGGGAGTTCAGGCATGAAATTCAAGCTGTGCCTCCTGGATATCTTAAACAAAGCATATATTTGGTGCCAAAAAGACTGTATGGCATTAATAAATTATTTTTATCCCAGTAATGATTAAGTCATTACAATTAAACATATTTTCTATTAAGTGAAGTAGCCAAAAGGTTCCTGAGGTTGTGAGTTTTCTTCCAACGTGCTTTTGCCTATGCTTCATCAGATCTGCCTTCCCAGATGCCCTTCCATTAGAATGTTTGGATTCAGGTCCCTAAACTTAACTCATTACATCCGAGTGATGCCTCCAGTTACATCTGCAGTTATCTCCTTCTGACACCTCTAGGAGTCAAATATTGCTTGTTCATATTTGCATCAATAATTCCAAAACCATGTTATGTACACGTTTTAAAAGATTTCATCTTAAAGCTTACATAATGGCAAACTCAACTGCATCAATATTTGACCCCTGTCTACTGCAGCTAAAGAGATATTAGCTGCTGTTTTTATGATATTAATTTATATAGATATAATTTTCACATTTTCCTACACAAGTAACACCGACAGAACTTCTTATCTTCATATGAAAGCTCTCAGCTAGATGAATAAAATTCTGCTGATGGTATATATGTAACTTTGACTAAAATTATGCTGATGGTATATGTGTAACTTGGATGATTGCTGAGATATCGTAGGTTGTTTACAAAATATTAGAGACAGAATTGTTACTGTGTTTACTCTGATTTATAAAATTCTGTTTAAGACCTAGAACCTAAAGAATACTATGACTATAAAAATAGTTTGTGCTGAAGCATTTGCCATTTATATGTCTTTCATAACCCCTATGGTTCCAGAGATATGAACATTTGTTTGAAATGTGAGGACATAATTTGATTCTGTCAAAAGGCTTAGGCTCCTCCAACTGGAAGTTGCAGTTCAAACATCCGAAGCTCCATTGCCGTGAATGAGTTAAGAACTGAAGAAGTGTCTGACTTTTGTAAAAGTCATAGGGGTGATGAATCATTAGGATGTTATTTAGATGGTGCAGTGGTGCAGCGATAGCATTGGCACCTCACAGCAAGAGGTTCTACGGTTCGATTCTTGGCTATAGTGCCTTCTGTGTGGAGTCTGCATGTCCTCCCTGCATTCATGTGGGTTTTCTCCAGGTACTCCCGTTTCCTCCCACATTACAAAGACATGTGTCTGGAGTGTTTCTCCCTAGGCCTCCACTGAAAATTGGCTTTGTTCCAAGTCAGACTTTCCTGGTAAACAAATATTAAAATAAAAAAAAAAAATTTAAAAATCTGTTCTATGAAGTATGAGATGTGTAAAAAATGGGTCTACTTTACATGGTTGACTTTTCAGAAAGTCGACTTTCATATAGTCGAGACCATATGATCGACTTTCGGAAAGCTGACCATGTAAAATAAACACAGAAAACACAACAAACACTTACCTTAAACTGTTAGTAGGGGGGCTCCATCCCCCTGCACCCCCCTTGGGGGGGGGCTCTGCCACCCACACCCCCCGTAACTTAAATATACCAACTCCGAGATCGCACTACAGTGCGGAAGAGGGAAATTTTCCCATTCCGCACTGTACGAAGATATTGGTTCCCTGTGGTCGGCTTTTCAAAAGTTGATCATATGGTCTCGGCCATATGAAAGTCAACTTTGTGAAAAGTCGACCATGTGAAGGGGACCCGGAAAAAATAATTGAGAATCTCAGTGTAGCTAAGTGCTCATTAGGAATCCAGGTGAATGAATTCCATTGTTGTCTTGGTAGTGTGACTTTTGTAGTATGGTTGTAATGTGACATACACTGTAGACTACACACTGTAAGAGGTGTCACGTCAAGTGGGAGAAAAGTGCATTTATGTTGTGTGTCTATAACAAGCTGAACAATTCAACCTATAGCTTGGATTATTGTG
Source organism: Protopterus annectens (assembly GCF_019279795.1). Lineage (NCBI taxonomy): Eukaryota > Metazoa > Chordata > Ceratodontiformes > Protopteridae > Protopterus > Protopterus annectens. Next base: position 613,299,642 of record NC_056745.1, read on the forward strand.
TGAGTCAGGAGGTTGCAGTATTTACAGTGCTGGCCACCACTTTAAAGCTTACTTTATTTTATTCCATTATATTAAATTAAATTAACTCAAATTAAATTATTCAATCCCTCTGTGGGTTGGGGAATCAGTGTGCCGGGAGAAGGAAAAAAATAGAGGATAGAGGATCTAATTCTGCTGTACGCCCAGTGTCAGACATGTGGCCATGTGTGGAGCTAAGGCCATGGGTATTCAACCCAGATGGTATATTTTGCTTAATGAGATCCAACTAAATAGTAATATGGATATGGTATTAACTAATCTATGGAATCCTTAAGTATTGTGATTACTGTGCTCCATGTATCTTAAGGGGCGCCTTTCTGAGTAGGCTTATGACCACTGTTTCCTGGTCTTTTTTTATACAATTACCTGTGCTAGTCAGAAGGTTGCAACATTCATTGCACATGTCCAATTTGGATTCTCTTATGCTTAGGTTCACCATTGTGTTATATTCCTATGTTGTCCCAAAGTTCCAGTTATGAAAGTGTTGGGGGCTACTGAGGAGGAAGGAATTTGATGATGGTGGCCCCATCGTGGTAGGGTGGGGCATACGATTGTCAGTGCGATCAAACCTCAGGAATGAAAAAAATGGCCATACGGGAAGTCAGTGAGAGAGACTGCTCTCATATCATGGGAAACAAGCATGGTGGGTATGAGATTTAAGAGGTGCCATGCTTAGGGTTACCACCTTTTCAAATGCTCAAAGTGGGACATTTTTTGTAGAAATGTAAGATTTTGCAGGACAAAGTATACCCACAACCAATGCAGAGGACAGAACTTCACTGCATACACAACTGATTTTTCAAAAAGTGGCACTGACTTTATAAGAATAAATTTGTCCTCATTTATATTTTTCAATGAAAAAGAACTGAAAGACTGATTATTGGCAGAATCCATACAACTGTTCAGAAGTTACTGGAAGGTCAACATTTTTTCCAGGTATATCAAATTACAAAACATAATCCAACATTGCAAACCAAAATTTTGAAGGCCTGGAAGACCTGTCATGCTATGAAAAATGTTAAAACTGGATCCACATATTAACAAAGAAAAAGAATGGCTGAATAAAATTAAATCAAACATTCCCCTTTTACCAGTAAGTCCTTCTTCATTTAGGTTTTTAAGCAATTTTTGATTATCTTTTGAGAAGGTATAAGAATTTAAAGACTTAAATCCTAAAATAGAGAAAGGTTTGTGTATTTTCTTTTGTGGTTGGGATGTTGTTGATCGAGCTTTAAGAACAGGGCTAAAGTGAGGTGGTCTCATTTCAGAAGCGCAACTGTTGTTCTCAGGCTTTTATAATACCTAAACACAATATTCCAACTGTTGATTTCCAATATATGTTTATTAGCTAAAGTTATTAAAAATTTATTGTGTGGCTATTAATAGGGTATATGAAACTCTGGGTTATTTCACATGCAAATCCACCTTTATAGTATATGTAGCAGAATTTATACCATGTGAATTTTTTTTATGTGGGAGAGATCGAAAGGGAGCTTAGGCGATGCATATCTGAACATCATTATGCAATAACTGAATTTAGGATATGCTTTATGTAGTCATTCCATGATTTGTCCAGGATTAAAAAAAATCTCTGTCTAATATGACAGTTCATGTTCCATCAGATTTTAATGGGGATTGAGACAAAGAACTAGGCTGCAGGGAAAAGGTGTGGCAGAATTTTGTTGAATGCCCACATTCACCCTGGAATGAATGCAGTAATTAACCATGAACATGTATTAAAAGGGAGTAAATGATTAAGGGATTAAATAAGTCTTAAGGAAACACACACACACACACACACACATATATATATATATATATATATATATATATATACATATATACATATATATATATATATATATATATATATATATATATATATATATATGGTTTACTGTCAAAATGTAGAAGTAACGTTTGGTGAACACAGGAATGTCAAAATACAGTTGAATAATTTCCGTGTTGCCGAACATTACTTGAGCAAGACAGTTGTATCAGCGAATGCCACTGTGCATTTGTTGATACGAACCTCGATGTTAGGAGTACAGATCGTGGTACAGTATGGACTGGGAAATACATCCCTTTCCTCACTGTAATGTGATCTCAGAGATGAAATATTTATTTAGCAGGGGGCTGGGGGCCACAGGGGGTCTTGATCCCCTGCAAAACAGTGAATTTGCACGGTAGGGGCTAGACTTAACTCCTATGCAGACATCATGTTTGCTATTTGATTTAAATGTCAAATATGTTGAATTTGTTCATCAGATTTGACATTTAGACCTAATTAGTATGTAGGAATTCAGCATTATGTTTCGATGTTCAAAATGGACTTTGTTTTGAATGTCACCCTTTTGATAGTAAACCTATACATATATATATATATATATATATATATATATATATATATATATATATACATAGATTCATTAGATAATCTTGAAATACTGAAATGTCAATTTTCAGTATTTCGAGACTGAATAGTGGAAACCCCATACCCGAAAACCCAAAACTGCGAATATCACAATTGCGACCATTCACACACACACAAACCAGTACATAAGCACACACACATACACCTACCTAACTACACTAAAACAAACATAGCAACAAAGACAAGCACAACATAACAAACAGACACACCTACCCTACCTATAAATAGGGGGGCTATCCCCCCCATGTGGAGGGCTGCACCCCATACACCCCCTACTTATATATTCTAACTCTGAGGTTGCACTAAACACACAAACACACAAAACACACCACTACACACACTCACACACACTAAAATACCTACCCAATACCCTTACACAAACACCACTTACCTGAAACCCCAAATAAATCCACAAACCGCACCACACATCATGAACACGACACCATGATAGCAGATTCGACATTTCCGCATTTGACATAGTGCAGTTTCCCGTAACTGCACTTTCCAGTATTCAGTCTCGACATACTGAAATTCGACATTTCAGTACGTCAAGATTGTCTAGTGAATCCATATATATATATATATATATATATATATATATATATATATATATATATATATACACACACACACACACACACACACACACACACACACACACACACACACACACATACACACACACGTACACATACATATAATTTTCATCTGTTAAAGAAAATATATCATGTGATTAGTCATATGGTTTTGTTTTTACTATAAAAAAAGTTTTTTTATAGGATATGCCATTCTGATGAAGACCTCCAAGAGAGTCCATTCCATTTGTTTAGTTTATGCTAATTTCTTAGCCATTCCCAGCAAAGAAAGATGTTTTTATTTTATACATTAAGTGCAGTTTTTGTTTACAAGAGCTCTGATACATTTGGTGACAAACTGAAAATGATGGTGAATAAAAACTACGTGTTGTTTTCAGAATTACTGAGATGATATCTGCAGACAGAGATAAACATTTAATTCTACATTATTACATAGTATGCTCTAGATTATGGCATACAAAACAAAACACATGCCATATAAAGAAATGATATGTTCGCCTCTACTAACAAAACTTACACATTGTACCATTTATGGAATATGAAAGCAGATATTTTATGATAAATTGATTTAAGGCATATACAAAATGGAAAGGCTATATAAGACAGTATGTTTGTTAGCATTTGTAAAATAGCCAATAATTTACATCTAAATAAAAAATACACCTTAAAATATTTATACCACTAGCCAATCAGTTATTATCTGTCTGCCCCATGTCTAGCACTAAGTTACATCAGTTTTCTTTTACCACCTTGTGTTATGCAATCTCAAAAACGTGGAGGAACACAGCACAGGAAGGAAAACATTGTATGAAGGGCAGAAGAGTAACAATGTCAAAGAGAAACAAGCTATATCCATAAAAAGCTACACAGTGAAGTTGGGTAGTTAGTGCAGCGGATTAAGGCTATAAGGTGCTAATGAGATATTTCCTGTATGAAGAGCTTAATGTCTTTTGTGTGACTCTGAGCAATTCACTTAACCAGCCTGTGCACTAAGGCATTTGGGATATTATTCTCTTAATGGTCTCCTGGCCTGCATGCCATTAATGGCCTGCATCAGACTGGATATAACACATCTGACACATGTAAGGAGCATTTCTTCCTTAGGCCTACCAACACTCAGGAGTACACAGATGAACTTTTCTGTAAGCACAACATTCAATGTCAAAACATCACAAACCCATCTGCTGAAAGGCAACTATCCGTACTGAACATCCCTAACACTCGACCTCCTTTTGCTGATCCGTATCACATTTTAGTGCAACAGGTATCACACTTACATCTAGTGCTAGAAAACCAGAAATATGTGAGCTTTCTTCCCACTCCAAGTAATTGTAATCTTGACATTGCAGTGCAGCATTATGGGTTGCTACACTCCTGAGTGTGTCATCCTTTGGATGCAACATTAAGCCAGGGTTCTGTCTCATTGAGTGGGAGGTAGCTCAGCTGAATGTCAAAAATCCCATGGTACCAATATAAAAACAATAGGGGTCCTTTATTTAACACAACATAAAAACATTATGTACATATTTACAAAATGTTCATTGTTCAGGGACATATATACATATTTTTATTTTTTACTATTTATCATTTTTCTTATAAGATCCTCATGGTTATTCTTCCATAACTGAGCCCCGACTCCTTCTTCCACAAGTATAATCTACTTTTTGCAATATATCTGCCAAAACTTACTTCACATTAAACATTTCATTCAGTCTTTTGTTACAAATAAACCATATTATATAACATAAATTCTTATTTACCTTTCTCACATATTCTTTCTTCTTGTTCTTTTAATATCCACACATAATCGTATTCATATCAGTATTGTTCATGCCATTAATATTCTCAAAACATTTTTCATCACACAACTTTTTTCAGAGTTTTGCTACTCTTTTACATCTAAAAAAATCATGTTCTGATGTCTCTTCCTCCCCATAAAATAAACATACTCTTTTAACTTTCTTTTTGCATGGCATATTCCCCTTTACTGGTAACTTATCTATTATCAGTCTCTGTAGGAAATAATGGTATTCTATTATCTTGGTGCACCACTTTTTCTTTACTTTAATCATGTTTTCTTGTAAATTTTCCAATGAATTTACATAATAAAATTGTTTCATCACATTATTACACTACATAATTTTATCTTTCTCTATATTATCTTTTTTATATTTTCCGTGTAAGTATTTTATTTACAATTTTTAAGTTCTTCATTTACTTATTCTTTTTCCCTTTTTTTATTCTTATCTCATAGAACTTCTTGTACTTCTATGAAAATATTTTCACTATCAATTTCTCATTCCCTTCCTTTACCCAATTTAATACTCTATACAAGTCTAAAGAAGCAGTATAAATAACTGGAATTTGTAACCCCAGTTCCCTTCATCTTCATTCTCTTACAAAGCACCTCTTTTCACTGGGATTAATCTTGAACCCCATATGAAAAAAAACACAATTTCCTTTTCATATTTTTCTGGGATCATTTAAACATTTGTCATAAATGCTATTTTTCCATAATACAAAATTCACCAGATAAGCCTATTTTCTGAATGCTAATCTAGATGTCCTCCACAGTAGACATTTTTCTATTACATCATAACTACATTTTTTCACAAATTTTATCCCAGCAAAGACACTTCATTCAATGAAAAATACACACCCCATATCACTCAAACCCTTCCATTTATCTTTATTCAAGGTCATTACTATTTTCTTTAAACATCCATTCAGACAAACCAATGCTTCCATTATCCATATTTTGTTCTTAGCACCTGCAATTATATTGCCAGCATGTGCCAAAACTACTAGAATCACCACATCCTTTTGCATCACATATCTAGCGTCTATCATTTTACAAGCTGTCATTCACTGATGCATTCATTACTAATGCAAACAATATTACACTCATGGAACATCTTTGTCTTATACCACACATCATGCACATTTCTTTATTCATTAACATTGCCAGTCTACTGTTTTTATATGTTGGCATACACACTCTCCTAATTCTAATACCTATTGCTCACTTCACCATAATATCCCAAAATGCATCATGCCCTACTGTAGCTAATGCCTTGCTAATATTGTCTACAAAAAGTTTCAAATGTTCCCTTCGACTTATATCATCCAAAATTTCTCTCACAACCAACAATTCTTGACACCTCTCCCCTTTTATACAATATAAACTTTTCCATAATATCCCTCATCCATCCTTCCATTATTTTCTATATTATTCGCATAAACAAATCATTGTTTAGTGTGATGGGTCTCCATTGTTTTATTTAATTCTTCTCATCATTCTTCAATATTTTTTTTAATGTTCCACTACCTAACTCTTTACAAACAAACCTTTCCTTCAACAATTTATTCAGTACATTTACAAAATGTTCTCTTTACCAGTCCATTAATGTCTTGTACACTCATTAATTCTGCCTGGTACTTAAAAAAACATTTACATTCCTAAGTACTCCATCTAATTCACGAATTGTAATTTCTTTTTTAAATTCTTAACTAATTGCATTTTTTTAGTTTTTATTATCTCTCTTATTTTCCTTCATTTTTACTCTTATGTATAGTTTCTACATGCTGTACTACAATGCTCATAATTTACTCTTGTGTTCTTTTAACCTCTCCTTTTACATATTTCATTTCCCTCATTATATTATTATCCTCCTTTATTATTTCACCCAAATAAAAATATACCTTCTCCCATCTACCTTTTAAAGAATATCTCTGCCTACACTGTAATGTCTTATTTTTTCTTGATTCATTTTATATGTTTTTTTTATTTCATAATACTCTAATGTATTATTCTCTAAATTCTCTACAATATATTTTTATACATTTTCCTGTATTTTACATTCTTTTCCTTTCTTACATTGCCTGCCGTTGAAAAGACAAAAAACGCTTCTATACATCTTTTTAAATTCAGCATACTTTAGCTACCTGGCAGTATGAACATTGGCTCTAGATGACTATTACTATGTGCAAAAATGGGGGGAAAAGGGTTGTGAATGGATGGATTGATGGATGGATGGATTCACACCAGCTTTTACAAAAGTCCTTCAGGGCTATGTAATCCTTTCATAACTGCAATACTTCTTACTCTCCAATTTCTTCCCATAATTTTTCATTTATTCTTTTTATTCCTTTTCCTATTTTAGTATAACCCCTTTCTTCCATCTCCTCAATCCATATTGCTAAATGGTCTGAAAAACCTGTCTAAACTGTATCACCAACTGCTATCCTCAAGCTTTCTGATAATTCAAAATAATTTCAGATCCAATTGCCTCCCCTTCTATAAGTCCATTCACTTTTGCACCACAAAGCTAATTTGCCACATCTTATAACTTCTTGTAATTTTTTATAAATTTCCCTTTCTTTTTACATTTTCCCCTTAAATCACAAAGTCCTCTGCAATTATAATTTTCATGTTAACCCTCACATAAGCTAATATTTGACGAAACAGATTCTCTTTCCTTGCTAGTTATTTTTGCATACAATACCATAATTCTATAACCATGTTCTCTCTACCACACATTCTCAACAGTTAACCCTTCCATCCTTACTAGCATTGCATCTAATATTGTCAATGTTTTTTGCACATCACAGCCACTCCCAAACAATGTTCACTGACTGAGTTTCATATTATATTTCACCCTACAATTTTTCTGGTTGCAGTCTTTCTTCACTTGTCCAGACTCTTATATCCTCTAACAGAATAACACCCACATCACATTTAGTACACCATTCCAGTACCCCTGTCTTTTTTACAGTGGTAATAATACTGTTCACATTTACTGAAAGTACTCTAAAACTGTTGCTTTCCTTCTTTTTAAGTTTAGGGGAAAGATTTTTTAATTTTCATAATCTTATTTCCACTCAACCTAAATTAATATTTTTCTGGGTTTATGTATGGTTAAACCTTGATCCTTAGTATCAGATTTTTCACTGGCTAGAATGTCAAAAGCATTATTATCATCAATCCCTTCTTATGACTTCTCTTTCTGCATGCAGTCTTTCCTCTCCATAATAGTTTCATCTTCTACAATTTCTTCTTCGCCTAGTTCACCCTCTCCACCATACTCTTGTTGTCTTTTCTCATGTATATTTTCTTCCCTTCCCCCTTCTTTTTCATTACTTACTGCTTGCTCTTGACAATCCATCCAAACATATCCCTTTTTTACACAATCTGCATTCAGGTACACACCTTCTTGCTGTATTTCCTTTCTCCCCACACTTGTTATGATCATTAATTAGATGAGAAAACTCTCACAAAAGAAACCTGCTTAAGGCTTGTTCTTAATGCCTGTCAATGACCAGCAACAAAAATCACACTTGGCAAGCATTTCACCATATTTATTCATATTTCAAAATAGCTTCCAACCTCCACCCATCATTTTATGTCTCTCTCATTCCTAACATTCACAATATTACCAACTTTTTCACACAGATACTTCATGCATTTTTTAGCATCATCTCCTTCCAGTTTATTAGTTCTAAAATACTAAGTATCAGTTTTTAACATTTAAGTTACTACCAGAAACAAGTCATTGCTCCATGGATAGATGTTCTCCTTTTTTTAAACAGTTCCATATATGTCATCATCAGTCCATCAGTTTCAAATCCTGAGTCACAAAAAGTCTCTGTCTCAATATGTATAAAATACTTCTTAATTTCACAGTTGTTCTTCTTTTTAAAAATAGTTTTACTTACAGTTTATTGCTACTCTCCTTTCTGCATATGTTTTAGTTTCTGCATTATCTGATGCTACAAAACCAGACACCTTTTCAGTTTGTTGCAGGTCTTTTCTTTTACTTTCCATCACAGCTGGATATGTTTTAACTGCTGTATCCTTTGCTGCCACATCACCTGGCTCCTTTTCCACTTTACCATCCTTAGCACTTCTGAAAAGCTATCTCACTCCATAAAACAGCAAAATGCTCAACTGGATCATCCTGCTCAATTAAATTATTTTTAACAGAACCTCATCTGCAAGTACTTCTGATTCCATTTTTGTTACCTGCACCACTTCAACAGACTCACATATTTCCTTTTCCATGGAGGCAGCTAAACACATCTCATTGGTAACATCCACCAGACAGGAATCTTTGTTTATATTCTGAATTTTCATATCGAATACATTTTTGCCAGATTCTTGCTTTCCACCTCCAAACTCACCATAGCCTTTTCCCCTTCTCTATGCTGCTGCTGCTGCTACTTCCCGTAGGCCTCTTCCTTGCTGCTGTAGGAGCCCTCTGGCATCATCTAGCAACCACAAAGTGTAGAAGTTCCCCAAATCTTCCCTTATAAGTAGTAACATTCCCTTGGATATCCCCTTAAAAGAGGCCACTAGCCTTGTAAGGCTAACCCAGTCATCAAAAGATAACAAAAGTAACTGAATAAATAAAATGTTACAGCACTCAAATGTCATCTGACCTGCAGCAGTAACCTTTTGCTTCCCTTTTTCTAATTTCAGTCATATTGATAGGATTAGGGCTCAGGGCCTTTCCTCAAGCCTAGGTCTTCTAGTTAATATCACAATGTGCTGTAGTAGTTGGATAAGTACCAAGTTCATACTAGCCTCTACCAGAAGAGATGTATAGCAAGTCTGACATGAAAGTTTCCTAAAACCCTTGCATGGTGTATAGAAATAAGGTAGCAGAGTTGATGACCATCCAGGCTTGACATTCTAATTCCATTAAAGCCATTTCATGGAAATCTTAGTGAAGTCTTCATTTGATTATGATGATCTAGCAGACTGCAGTGACTACAGTACGAAGGCAGAGTACTGCCCTCTGGCTATCTTTCTGTATTATTGCAACTGCTCCCTACTCTGGGATGCATGCATATGTATCCGAAGAATGTATCATCTAAATGACAGCATTATGACTGTGAACAGATGACTATAGACCACTTATATCATTGGTTGTATAGAACTCTTTTTACTGTCATAAACGCCACACCTATGAATTAGAAAGTTTAGAGTTTACTACCTTAAACTGCTTGAAATATTCTGAGGCCATAAAAACTTTTGATATGTGTGCTGTTTGCAAATTACTGTGTAATGTATAGGCTGTATGAAATGTAAAATGCACTGTGGTTAAATTCATGTCTGACTTAGTATTTGCTGAGAAAAAAATGAGCATATATACTGACAGAGATAAAATACTAATATACTTTTTTTGAAGGACAAAAATATTTACAAAAAAATCAGAATAGGCCACAAGGCTGTTGTGATGGATATAGACTGATAAAATGACTTCTATGCATGTTCTTCACAAGTTCAAACACACACACACACGTACACACACACACACACACACACACACACACACACACACACACACACACACACACACACACATTAAAATAATTATTTAGCCATGTGACTAGATACATTTACTGATAAGCAAGTGCAAATGTGGGGTCGCTTGAAGTGAGGGATGTCAGGGAAGCCAGAACACAGGACTGAAAGGCATGAGGGGAAGGGTATTTTTTTTAGAAGTGAAAAATTGGTAAAACAAAAGCTATAGTAATGTTTTAGATTGAGCTGTTGCTGAGATATAATTTGCTAACATTTTGCTGAATGTTAATTGCTTATGTTGTAGTGTTATTAAAACTAAGTATACATATTAATGGAATGAAGTAAAGTTAGATACTTGTTAATGATTAGAACAGCTAAAAAGAATTAAGAAAAATATGGAATTTACAGAGAACCTTACCAGCTGCTGTGTGTGATGTGTTTTCACTTATACATGTTGTAATCAAATTCTAATGTCAAGATGTAAAGTTAGATCAAAACAGCAGTTCACAATGGCTAAAAACACACATTCAAATTAAACAAGAAGGAATTATTTTATATATAATCAAGGTTGTTTGTAGTACTAGAATTAATAAGAAGAGTAAACATCTTATGAATAATATGCAAATGCACAAGGAATGAAATATCTAATATGTAAGATTAATAAAAGAGCAGTACCAGTAAGTTAAGAAATATATATATATATATATATATATATATATATATATATATATATGTACACATAATTTAATCTCTAACAGAGAGATGATGAATAAATTGCTCTTTGATGAGATATTTTAGAAATGCACATTATATAGAAAAACTTGGAATTTTAGTGGGAAAATATAACAGAAAAATTATATTTAAATACCAAAGTGCTTATAAGAAAGATGTGCATATGGCAGAAAAAAGATCTCATATAATTTACATAGAAAAATCATATAGAAATTTTTGGAAATAATCTGGAAGCAGAAATTTGAAGTTTAGTCATGTGAACCTTAAAGGTTTTTACATATTGTATGTTATTAGATTCACTAAGACTTCCTAAAATAACTCATTTCATAAGTCAGAGCTGAAATTTGAGTGTTATATTGCTGAATCAGTATATTCATTTTGATAGAAATTAAAGTAGATTCTTCAATATGTTTGAACCCAGGAAGGGAGAATAAGATTTGAACTAAGCACACTGTAACTTTTCAATACGCTATAGAATACAAATATTTTTTTGATTTCATACAAATGGCAAGACATTCTGTTTGACCTCAGTAATGTACATTTTTATGCAGTAGTTTAATAAGCTAAATTATTTTTAAGTATTTTGATATATATGTTAAGAATGTACACAATTTTGTGATACAGATACTTGTACTTAATTCAGAGCTTTTATTAGATCTATAAAATATGTGTATATATTTTAGCATGATAAATATATATGTACATTGATTTCCTATTTGTATAATAGTTTAGAATGATTAAATTAACTGTCACCTGTATGTTTACAGATGTATTTATCTCTTCATGACCCACTCAGGTCTACTTTTGTATTTATTTACTTAGAGATTTAACTATAATAATGTTGCTTGAATGATTAATTTAGGAATATTTAAGGGTGAATTTATGCTACTATTACATAAATAGGTATATAGTACACTATTTGTTGGATTATTTAATATTTGTTAATAATAGAAGAGGATTATACAATTTTAATGTAGTAAAGGGGGAATAGTTTTGAAAGGCCAAATATATAACTAAATTAATAATCTCATATAATTTCTGACTTTTATAGAATATGTTGCTCATTTGTAAGTCATGGTAGCTTTTGGCTAGTTTGTTGATGAATTTTTAGGTATTGGTAGGTAGAGAGATAACTTTGTTATCCATGGTAGGTTGTTTTTGTTATGTATAGGTTTAATCGTTTAGTTTATAGAAAATAAAAATAAAAAAAAAAAAAAATGTGGAATTTTAAGATTGTCTTAGAGGAATTCATTAAAGTCTTATATATAATTAAATAAATATAGTGCATAAATGTGTCATATTATCCTTTAAAATAAATATTTTTAAATACACAGTATGGATAGATTTAATCTATTATATATTAATGTAAATGGATTAAATTATGGCAAAAAAGGAAATTGTTAATGAGATATATACAATTAAATAGAGGAGACATTATATTCTTCCAAGTGGCTCACTTGATAGATAATGGTATACAATATTTAAATAACTCAGGTTACAAAATATTATCATCTGCTTCTTTTAAGAAAAAGAAGAGAAGAACAGCTGTACATTTGAGAAAATCTACTGCAATGCCTAAGGTCATGGAATCCATTAATGATCCCAAAAGAATATATACATTTTAATAATTAAATATAATAAAAAACTGTATACACTAGCTAATGTGTACTGAATTCCTGGAATAGGTGCAAGAATGGCTAAAGATCACTTAACTTACTGCAAAGTCATTGGCAGGGTAGTTTAAATTTAGCAGGGAATTTCAACTGCATATCTATTATATAAGATACAAATGAATAGAAGAAAGCTAAAATATTGGCATCAGTGAAAGCACTAAACAGATGGATTAGTAATAAAAATTGAGTTTATTTAATAGTAAAAGCAGAAGATAAGTCATTGTTCTTTACTCATTATGCAAACTAGAACTGATAGGATGTCTGCCTCTACAGATTTACTTAATAAAGTAAATTATTATAAAAATACTCCTTGTCCTTTATCTGATCGCAATGCACTAGGTATTAATATATTAATGGATATAAGGAAATTTCAGATTTATAGAATACCAGTATATATGATAAAATTTAAAGAATGTAAGAGTTACTTTAAGGAACAAATCAAGACATTTTTATCTTTGAATGATAATGGCCAGGTTAGTAAGTCATACTATGGGATTCCTTAAAAATGCAGATTAAAGATAGAATGGGAAGATGAGCTAGTAATAAACTAAAGGAGTGGGATAGAGGGGTGTTTGAAATACAAGATAAAATACGCAAAATGGGGTTTGAACAACAAATAATTAGATAATACTGAATTCATTAAACAATTAATGAGAAAATATCAAAAAATTGTAATGCATAAAGTGCAGATAGCTTTAGAAAAAATAAAATTGCACTGTTGTACAATGACTTTCAAATATTTACACAGATTAGCTAATAAAAGTATGATCGTAGCCAAAAATGGTACAAATCAATAATATCAGAAATCTTTACACTAATAAGCTTACTTCACACAAAGATGACATGGTTAATATTTTTTTAAAAATTCCATAAGAATCTCAACAAAGATAAAAATAACAATCCTGATGATTACAAAATTGACACGTTTAAAGAAAAATGTCACAAATAAACTCATTGACCAGCAAATATGTCTGTTGAGTAAGCCTATTACCCTAACAGAAGTTAAAGAAAGTTAAAAAAAGAGAAAAATGATAAAGGTCCAGGGTTAGATGGTTTAAGTATGAAATTATGTGGTCTGCTTCTGTTAAATATTTTAGAATTACTGAGTGACATTTTCAGGATAATTCAGAGTGACACAATAATTCCTCCCACTAGGAAATTTTCTATAATCTCACCTATAGGATAATAAGTATCTTTCTTCATATAGACCTATTTTACTATTAAATGTCGACAATAAAATATTTATGTCCATTTTCACAACACGATTCAGAAATATAGCAGATAAATTAATTGATAAAGATTAAACAGGATTTATAGTCAATAGATTACCTTCTAAATATGAAAAGGGCAGTAACTATCTTAGATTTAGCAAAAGGAATGGATGAGAAATTGGCCCTAATTAGCTTAGATATTTAGACAGCTTTTGATTCTGTAGATTGAAACTAGTTGTTTAAAACTTTAGAAGTGTTTGTGCTTCCAGAACAATTTAATGGAGTATTAAAAAAAACTGTAGAGGGACTCCAAAGCATATGTTAAAATTGGATCTTACATTTCTCAAGGAGTCACTTTAAACAAAGGCAAAAAGCAACGGTGTCCCTTGTCCCTTCTGCTATTTGCATTATTTATCAAACCCTTAGCTAACAGAATAAGAAGAAATGAAAAACAATTAAAATTCTCAATTAACAAAGATATAGCTTTTGCAGATGATATTTTACTAACTATAGGAGATTTAAATTATTCATTGAAAGAAATAGATGAGGAAATTGAAAAGTCTCAAGATGTATAGCTGCTGAAATTTAATAACAGTAAAAGTGAAACTTTACTGTTAAATTAGTTACTAAACATTAAGCTTGAAGATAAATATAAATGTAATTGGGAAAGAAAAAAAACTTAAATATTTAGGAATAAAAATCTATCAAGATAATAATTTTGAAAAAATAATTGGTGTAACTTCTTATTAAAAACGGAATGTATTTTTTTTTCTTTTGAAGATAGGTTAGCACTTATTATATTACCCAAGATTTTATATGGATATATATATATATATATATATATATATATATATATATATATATATATATATATATATGGGTCTACTTTAGATGAACAATATGCCACTTACGCAAAACCCACAATGTATTCAATAGCTTTAATCGCTAACAAAAAAAGAAGAAAAACATTTAAAACTTCATTCTTATGGTATCCTAAAAAGCCAATAATTGCTTATAGAAATCATATAAGATTATGGGAATATGGTGGTATTAGCTTCCCAGATGTAAACTCTTATTCCATTGCTAGAAATTTTACCTCTGTTATACTCTGGATAGACTTATCCTATACACAAGCAGATTATATTAAATTCTTATAAGTTTATCAAATATGATAAATTAGAAATATGTAAAAATCCTTGTATCTGTTTAATAAAATTTACCTTAGAAGAAAATTAAGTTCAGTCTTTAGAATGTGCATATATGAAACCAATTCTTGAAGCCATTAAGAAGTATGGTTTTAAAACTCCATTAATATCAAAATAGAAATGTTTGTGCATTCACACTGCACATATTTCTAGATTCAAGAAAACTCAGAACAATGTTAAAAAATTAATTTACTAAAAAGGAATATATTAGTATTTTGGTCTGATTGCTTTGAAAAAGGAAAAGCTAAGTCATCAGAATATTTAATGAAATAATATAAGTTGGATGCATCTGTTAATGAGTTAATATTATCCATCAGTAAGAAATTCAATGAATTTGAAGATAACATGAGTGAGGAGGAACAGTTTACTATTCCTCCATTACATGAATATATGAATGCTATCACTGAGGAAATTATCCCACAGAATAAGCTTGTCTAAGTTACATAAGTTAAATATAAATAATAATAACAATTTTGATGCAAAATTCTGGAACCTTTAGATAGTAGTGAATTGAGTGACTCAATAGAAGGTAAGAATAAAATGTTGTTACCTAAAGCAGTTTGTCAAACATCTTCAAGTTTATACTGGAATGTTTTATGTGGAAATCTTTTACTTAGATATATTCTGTATTAATTATATATATTAGTTATTTATTATTTTTTTTATTTTAATTTTCATTAATTTAATATGCTTGGCATGTTTTATTTTTTTTTGTGTATTATATTTTTTATTTTCTTGTCTTTTTGCTATCTATATTTGATGGGTTTGCTTTTTTTTTTTTTAATTTTTTTAGGTGAATTTATTTGTGATTTTGATTTGATTGATTCTATTTGTATAGCAACCTGTCTTAAATAGCATTATTATTATTTTTTTTTGTGTCTATTCTTTCATTCTCTGCCATTCTTATTGACAGCTTAAAATTTTTTTTTTGACTATATAAAGCTATGCTTCGTTTTTTTTTATCTTGTTGTCAGCATTCATTTTGGTTGCAGGAGACCTGGGAAGTACTGCTACTTACTCACTTCTTGCGTTCTTGTTTTTTAAATACATAGAATGCTTGTTACTCTGAATAAAATATATAAGTTTGTAAAATGACTTCTTCAGTTTGTTGGAGATGTAATACATTTGTAAAAGCTGATTGGACATGCACATTTATGGATTGCAAAAAATTAAATGTATATGGAGAAAAGATAACTATGTTTTTAACAGATTATAGTCTGATAATTCCTTTTTAACTAGATCAATAATATTAATGAATGTTCTACTTCCTTTATCTGTAAAAGTCAAACAATAAAATGACTTGTTGACTGTGCATTGATTGTAGAACTCAGACTATGGAGTCCCAGGAAATAATGGCTGCTCATTGTTTCTCTGCAGAAGGAGGAGGCATTTTTGTTTGTTTGTTTTTGCTGGCCTACTGTACAGTGTTTCAGTGTTATGTTGGCAGTAGCTTCTTGAATGCCCATGCTGCAAATGTTTATTTATTGGGATGCTATAACTTTATATACTGGATTTGGATTGGATATTGCCAACTCTGATTGAATTCTTGGCAGTTTGCACCACTGCTTTTGGATAACCATATAATGTTTTATAGCTAGACATTTACACAATGTGGACACTTACTTATGTCACGTTTTGTTATTACTGGAATTTACTTGCACCTTTGCCTTACGATTTTTTGCAGTTTTTATTAAACTGTTTATTACAACAGTTAATTTGTAACAGTGTTTTGTGATTTGTAGCAATTAATCATTATATTGTTTGTGCTGTTCTTTAAAGTTGTTTGCTATGCTTTGACATTGTTCTTATCCTTAGCTTGTTCAGATTATAATATGATCATCACTGATTTAACTCAGTTCTAGTGTAATATAATGTTCAGAGCTTAGGTAAATAACCACTATACTAAATATGAATCTCATTTTGAAGAGAACCTTTTCATCACCCAAACTAAGTGAGAGCTAGTAGGTTTACAGATAAATTACAGTACTGAGGTGAAGTATATTCTGAATGGTAGAGATACTAGTACGTAATGCTGGACATAATTATAAAATATAGAACAGAGGTTTTCAGTTGATATCAGTTCTCTGGTTAAATGCAAAAGCTTTTTGTATGCATAATTCAATAGAAGGTAATGTTATAAATGTGTACTATTAAAGCTTTAGGTGATACCTTTCCATTCAACATGAGGATAGTGATACTATACAATTAAAAACTAACAAGTTATTAACAGTGAAGAACAGAACTAAAAGATCTACTTCTTACTATTACTCTTGGATGAAAGTACTGGAAATACTCGAAAAGATCGAAGAAGATATATCATCTTATGTTTCTAACTTTATATAATATAGAATTTCAATGTTATTTGCATAGACACCAATGTAAATAGTTATATAATGGTTTGAAGTTAGTAATGTTTTAGAATTGTAAATATGTTATTTATCTTTATTTCATGTAATGTTTAAGACATTTTATTTGAAATAATAAAAAAATATTTAGTGAAAAAAAAAAAAAGAGGATTAAAAACTAACAGGCATACTTTGGGATCCAGCAATCAACATTAGTCTGTCTCATACATTTCTTATAGCAAAGTGATGTTCAATTTTTAATGGTAATATAATGTCAAAGACTTAAATTATATGTAGAATAGTGAAGCAATAAAAACTGTTACCCTATTTGTAGGTCTTATGAACCAAGAGGGATTTAGATGAGGTGAGAGTTTTCATAGAACTGGATTTTTAAAGACTTTTTTGTTTTCTTTCAATGCCGTCCTGAATTGTCAGTGTTACTGAATTTATTATGGTAAATAAAATATTAAAATGAAGACAAAAATACCTGTAAGCTTCATAAATGCTTTAACTTAGGTAACTAGAAATATTTTGTGCGAGGAAAGGGTGTTGTAATACTCTCAGAAAACTAAAATTGGAGTGTAAATATATGCCGCATAGTGCAGCTTAGCAATTTCATTTCCTTCTTTTTTTCTTTTCTTTCATTTTTTTTTTTTGCATTTTAAGATCATAAACCAAATTACTGAATAATACTGAAGAGAGCAAAAGTGCATTTTGTTTTTAATGAGGATATGCAAATGAATTTTAAGACAGCTTCATATATATTTCAGTGTTGTGTTTTTGAAACACATAGTATTCTACAATGGGCTGTACAATAAAAGTAAAGGGACTAGAAAACCATAATAAAAAATCTGGGGTTATTAAAAGACAAACAATAATTGACATGACTAAACATGTTGAGAAAGTGTTCTGTTCTCATTTCATGGATTCATACATGGAAGCAAACAAAAATGGTTTGACAGTGAATGTATTTACTCATAACAATGTAAATGTACTGGCTTTAAAAGACCTCTTTGAGTCATTACATGGACCAAGAGAACCAAGCTAATAATAACAACAATGGTATAAATATATATCAGTGACACTCAACTTTCTGTATAATGAGTAACACAATATGATGCTACAATGAAAAGGTATTCATTCCAGAGGTGAACAGAATCACTGAATAAAGCTTATACTAAGGGCTTCTCACCTAAGTGTTGTAATTTTAATTTTGTTACATCTCCCTGGAGTTTATATAATGCTGCATGGACTCGGGATGCAGGTAGGATTACACAGTGATATTAGGTGACCAGCGTTTTCTGATTATGCTGCTCCTAAGATGTACATAATGTAGCCTTCCCCTTGACAGCATTCTCCTAGTGAAAGCCATTTATTGTGGTAATGCATTGAGATGACAGCCTATGCATTTTTGCTACTGCAATTCACCATGGCTTCCGCAGGGGGGGAAAATTAAAAGAGTTCACATAGCTTACAACAGAAGACAAACCATTAATCAAAGAAAAATAAAGCAAGTCATAAAAAATGCAGTGCAGAACAATATTCTATTCTGCATTCTTGTCTGCTTTGCATTGGTTTTATTTTTCTGTCATCTCCATAAGTCAAGACAGCAGTATTAAAATATATAATTCTTCAGTCTGTAGACCTATAGTTCAAACTCAATAACTTTGTGCATAGTATACAGTGGAGGATGGTACAAATTGTGCAATGTAACCACAGTGTGTTACATCAGTTTATTTTTTTCAGCTACATGAATAGTTAAATAAGAATGAATCTGTACCCTCTAGGACTTTTCAGAAATGTTTTGTTTTTATTATCTTATAACAGAGCAAGGGTCAACCAAATAAAGAGAAAAAGCCATTACCATTAGATGCACTGTGCCTACTGATTTCTGAATCATTTCTATATATTGCTCATACGAGCATAAGTGAATGCAATAGGAAAAACAATTTCAAATATTCTTTTCTAGCAGTGACATATCATTTAGCCACAAATGCTCAGATTTAAGATGATACATATTGGAGCACGTTGAATCTGTTTCCCTATTACATCTCTAAGCATCCCCTGAGGTCAGTGGTATTCTCCTTCCAATGTTCAATATTCTACCTATTACCTAAGGGCAAGATGAAACAGTAGCAGCAAAGTGAGAATATTTTCTATAATTCACAAGTAACAGCTTTTATTTGTATATTTCCTTCAGTGCAGCTATATCTGAAATTTCAATATTCTGTTATATCTGAGAAATACAAACAAATATATTAATGAAAAAAAAAAACAATTGGCAGATCTGGTTATTCCTTTGAGTAGAACATTAATAAACATGGACAACTTTATTTTTTAAGAAAAAACTAGGAAAATTAAACTGTCTACATCAAAGTTTTATTAAACAGAAAAAAATGTGCACACATCTTTTCAGTAAAATGTAATAGGCACAACAAAATATGCAAAATTGTATATAACTGCTGCATTTGGCAGCATAAAATATATTTTAGTTTAAGAATGACTCTAAACCTTGCTTCTTAATTGTGTGCATTTTTGCAAAGTCTAATGCTCTTTGAAAGTTGCTGCACTAAGGGTCATAATGATAATTTGTGAAGACTTTTATGTTAGGATTCTCCTCATCCCACAAAAGTTTGTAACTGTAGAAACAGGAAGATGCCTCCTAAATTCAAAATAAAGTCACAGGAAATCCTGTTTGGAGACTTATAACTATAAGAACCGACTATTAATTCAAAAATTAACAGGAGTTACAGAAGCCAAAAGATTTACTGCTTTACATGTTGGATGACACCCTTGAAAACCCACTCACACTAGACTCTGTAAGGGCTCTGAAACTTTTATTTTGGTTTTAAAAGCCAGAGACAGTAATGGAAATTACATAGTTTAGCCAGAAAACAGAAATCACAAAGATGCTGGAAAACAGACATGATGTAATACCTTTTACTGGACCTCATAGGCTTTGCGATTACCCAAGCTTTCACACTGGCATAAACTCTTTGTCAGGAGTTAAGTTACTGATGCTAAATATAGTGCGTAAATATCTACTTGTGTCTAGAAGGGAAAATACCTTTATTTCCAACTGGATAAAAAAAGAATTCTTGAAAAATGCTAGTAGGAAAAAAATTCAACTTGGATTACACCACACAGACAGACTGCAAGCATGTGTGAGTATATGGGTGTGAGAAACAGAGAGATACTGAAACATTAGAACAGCATCACAACATGCTATAAAAATCCAAGTTTGGTGTATTATATTAGTGTTAGTGTTCATATAGCAGAGAAGATAACGCTCAAAGAGAGTGCTCTGACACTAAATAAGACAATAAATCTCAAAGCAAGAGATGTGTAGGGAGATTAGTTAAATCCATTGAAGGAAAACAAGATGTCACAATTTGTAAGTTGTTAGTCTGTCTAAACAAGTAATCATTGCTGCATAGATGTTTTGGTTTAACAGATAATATGAATTGGCAATAATGTTCTGTTCACAATGATGAGAAAGGCAGGGACTACCAAGAAAATAAGATATAACGTTTGAATGTATGGATATAAGCAGTTAATACATTTCACAGGCTGTGGTTTAGCTGAGAGAAAGAGAGAGAGAGAAGAAGAAATCGGTTTTGTTATATCAGTCTAATGACTTGAATTAGTAGAGAATGTAACAGTCCTTACTGAGAAAATCAAAACAGTTCTTGTTTTTCAATGTCTAGCCATGTTATACACAGCTACAAAGCAAAACAACAGGAAAGTTATATACTCTAGATCCATGCCAGATATTTAGACTATAGTGGAATGACAGAAATGTTACAGAATTTTATAGTTTTGTTATACTGTTAAAACGACAGTAAAGTATAACCACAATCAGCGTAATATAATCCACAAATTAAGAAACACTACACCAGGAGCCATAGACAAATCCTTTATTAAATCAATTTTAGAGCTTTCATTCTATATACAAGGAACGTTTTCATAAATAAAATAGTAAACCACTTCCTTCTTACAAAAAAGCGCCATATTCAAATCAGACTTCGTAAAGGAGTACACTTTTAAATTATCATCTTATATTAAAATGTTAATTGTTGAAAATAACACATTCAGTTGAATACTATAATTTAAGTGTTGTATAAACACTAAATAATTACCTTAGATGCTTTAAAATGTTATATGTGTAAATATGTGAGTTATATTAAAACTGTTTAAAACTGGTGGAAAACAAAGTCATCTGGCAATTATATGAATTTGTTCTTAGTAAGATTACAGTTATAAGAGAAGACATTACAAGATATTCATTTAAACCTGGATGGATGGTGGCATTTAATAATATTTGCCAACAGTATTCTCTCTTCTCTACTAAATTTTACCCATCACCATGCCTTTCTAAACAATCAACTTTTTATAAGATACTGAATTGAATTTTTTGTAATTTTCGCATGTCACAGAGTGTTTATACATAGCATTGCAGGAGTTTTTTTCCTACTAATTGTGTAGTTGTGTTAGTATATTCTTGTTTGTAAGGGGCCAATAGTTTTGCCAACACAGAATGCGGGGCAAGGTATACAAAAACAATATGCACAACACCTTTTGTATTACAGTTGAACCTTCAGTTCATGTTAATTAGAATGGGAAAACCATAAACAGAAAAAAACTTCCTTCAAAAATGTGTCTGTACTACTTGCATGCTCTACATTTTTTCATGCCCAAGTCTTTGGTGGAAGACCATTCATAATGCTTTCTTGATTCAAGTATTGTTTTAAAGTTCTTTGCTTTAAAGTTCTTATTGTTTTTAAACACAAATTTCTGTTGAGGTCACAATCTGTTAGTAAGACCAAGATTACCAAAAGCAGTCCACCAATGCTTAGTGATGTCATTTTTCAAACAATAAATGTCATTTCTATATTGCAAGACAAGCACCTGAGA
This sequence comes from Protopterus annectens, assembly GCF_019279795.1. NCBI lineage: Eukaryota > Metazoa > Chordata > Ceratodontiformes > Protopteridae > Protopterus > Protopterus annectens. The sequence continues at coordinate 613,322,097 of NC_056745.1, forward strand.
TGGATCACTGCCACTATTGTTATCATTGAAGGTTTTTACGTTTTTACCTGCCAGGTATGATAACAATAGTGACAGTGATTTTTCTTCTTTACAAAGGTGTGCAGAAATCTGACACAGCATGATCAGACTGGCTTGTCATCATTTTATTTGTGAGTCAGCATCTGTGAATAGTTGAGCCTAAGACCAATAATTTCCAGGAAAAAATGTCTAATCTCTAACAAATAAACTAAAAATTATCTTTCTAAATGGTTCATTTTACATTCTTTTTGCAAAAAAATATTTTGCTTGCATATTTACTTTTCAAGTATGGGTTTGTATGTCCAGTAGGCCAACATGGTTAACAAATTGTTGTTTTTGTTATTATTATTATTATTACTACTGTGATTTATCTACAATACTTTAAAAAGACAGTGAGTAATATACATATGTTTTATTTAATTAATAAATACACTTTATTACAGTGTTTATTTATAGTTACATCATTTTCTATAATTTTGCTGATGTCTCATTTCTTTGTCATTGTTGTTACTATTTCTCCTCCACTCACTTAGAATTATGTTTGCATGTACAAAGAAATTGACCTTCTTAAACTACAAACAAATCCACCAGAATGTAGGCGTGTATACTACAAGTTGTGTACATTCAATTAAGAGAACAAATGGGATGTGGCCCCATAGCAGTTTATTACAATGGAGGAAGGTTGGTCTGTGATATAAATGTTCAACTTTATTTTAATAATAATTATACGTGTGACAGTTTTGTGCAAAGAAATGACTGCAAACTAAACTCTTGCTACATTACAACTAAGATGCTTATGGTTACTGAAGCATAAACTTACTCTTGAATGTCTTGTTGAAGAATCTGTTAAAAATGACAGGTACTCTGAGGATGTTAGATAATCCAACATTTGAAAAAAAGTACTGTCTGAAGTGGTAAAGATATCACTTTTAAAATACACAAAAATTTATTTTCTTATTAGGACATTGCATGCTACTGCAATCAGAAAAAAAATATTGTTCTATTAATTGCTGCCATAGTACAAATCAAGACCCCCTTCAATGCCCAGTTTTACTTTTTAGACCATTCTAAAAAGGCCAGCTAAATAAATAATATGAAAAGGATTCCAGTCTCTTCAGTGCTCAGTTTTGCCTTTCAGACCATTCTAAAAAGGCTAGCTAAATATGTAATATGAAAATGATTATATTTGGAACGAAAATTAAATTAAATGAAGGCTCTTGATGTAAACACACTTCCTCTGCTATGTATATTTTAAAATAGTCTTGCAAACTGATTGGCAGTATTTTGTAATCACTGTTACTGGAAAAAAAAAGAATAGGTTTACAACTGCTAACTGCCCTTGTGGGTTATTTTAAGCCCAGCCAATTATCTCATGTGTGAATCAAAACCTGCACCTTGTGTGTAAAAGGTTAACACCTTAACCATTACCCCAACCACCCTTTAGTTTGCTTCAAAAAATAATCCACTTAGAGCAGTAAGAGAACATGTAACTTAATTATTTGGAGCCATTCAGATTAGCTTGAATACAGAGAAAATAGTAGAATTCACCTCTGGACATATTATTTTTGCTATGCTTCCCTCCATTTGTTATAAAATCTTTTATGTGTTTTACTACATAAATTGAATGAAGGCAGTAGGTGGCAGTTACAGTTCTACAACAAAGGGATGAGTTGCAGTTTATCAGCCCTTGAGTAAGCAACATAATATGATTTTTGTTGAAGTTTGTATTACAAGATTTAATGGGAAAATAAATTGTTTGATGAAGTCTGTTCCCAGATACAAACTCTAGGAACATTAAAGACTTATAAGTCACAGTAATTTATAATATACTCATTGTAGCACACAGGTTCTAGAATGAATCTCCAATTTACAGAAAGCTGAAGATCCAAAATCCAAAAAATAATGCCTGAATAACAGAAAGATGAAAGCCTAGTCCCCTTTTCCCAAAAAAGTATATGTACTATCTCCATGGTCACACCAACTCAAACAAGGGAGGAATATCCCAAAAGAAGTTAAACATTGTTGGCACATGCTTAGAAACTGCACTGGCAATGGTTTCATGTGGGAAAAAGGCAATTAACAGTCTGTGTCTTGATGAAGCACAGATAATTCCATCTCAACCAACTATAGAGAAGCCTAATGCATAAAATAAGCAATACCTGTAGAAATTCAATTTAGACCCAGTCAGTGTAAAGTAAGTCTCATTTCTACACTGTATTTATTTTATTTTAGTCCTTGTTAACAATGTAAGTTAACTTATATAATAATAAAATGCCTACTTTTAGGAAATAAACCCAAATCTGGTCCATCTAGTTGCCTTACTCACTACTACACAGAAAACAAGTGATGTTATAGGATAAACCCTGCTCAAAAAGGAATAAAGAAATGACTTTAAAATTAGTGTTAATGCAAATAAGTGTTATTGCTCCACATTTACTAACACATGCGGTAAAGTAATGATCTCATTGACTGTGATATAGGTGACCCTTACTACTGGCTACTTAAAACTGTCACAAGGAAGCTATTCTATAGATAATTTATAATTTGATACTGTAATTTACAAGACTAGACCAACAGACACAGAAATCATATAGCAGTTTTTTTCTGAATTAATATGACATTTAAATATTAAGCATGTAATTGCTGTAGCATTCATATGTGATTGCTTTAGTGAGATGAGTGTAGTTTCACTGCCAAGCTTGTTCAGAACTTTGCTCTCCAGTAATATACAGCATATGCTGTATATAGAGCCATTTCCATTAAAAAAGGAACTGTTGGTACAGATCCTAATGGCTGGAAAATCAAAGTGACAAGCATAGTAATGTATTGCTGACAGCATGTGTAAAGTTAATCAGCACAACATGTTAACATGTTAACAGTGAAAGGTTCCTAATAAAACTCTGTCCCCCAGTTACTTACAGCTCTCCACTTCCATATCCTAATTTTTAGGGAACTTAGATGATTCTGTCACCTTTGTCAATTTACAATCCACACTAATTTATTTTGGCTTCCATTTACACTTAATACTTATAGTTGTCATTGTTTAACTTACTTTTTGAGTGCTTCATCTTTTTTAATTAGCAAATGTTAATACTTGCAAAAAGTATAAGATGTAAAAAGAACTCATGGCCAAATAGTCCTGTATGATCTGCTGCTGTTATTCATTTCACTTAATGTATTTGACTTGTATCCAGAATATTTAAATTTATGTAAATTTATGTAAAATAATATTTTTCCTAGACATGTATCCTATTTTAATTTTCTTGCTTTTTTCGGATTTGTTAGGCTCATTGCCAGAACTAGCTGCTGGATGTAGCTGGATTTATAATCATGGCTGCAAAATGCCTACATTGAAAATGGCTACTGCTCATTTCCTTAACAAATAAACACAGTGATAGAATAAAATACATACGAACTTCTGAATCTACACAGTTGCTTTAGTTCCTCTGCAGCTCACATTCCCCTCTTTCAGTAGTCATCTGCCTATTTCTCTTTAATTGTTCATTAACTTGTACTTCTCTTCTTTTGCTGACAAGACATCCCACAGCCCAACCAATAATCAATAAGAAAGTACTTCATTACATTACCCAGTAACCTTCCATTGTGTGCTGCTAGTGAGTCATTTTCTTTCCATGTCTTCCCCTTCTGTTTAAGTTCATGGACTCATGGCAGTGTAGTGTCCTCCATGAAATCTCAGTTTCTCATACTCCTCAATTTTATTAATTTATCTCATAATTCTATAAATAAACATATCTGTTCTGGATCCAATGTGGTATTTCAATGCATGTAGGACATTTGTAAAGGGAATAGAGTAAATGTTCTTTTCATGTTAAAGACATTTGTGAGCTGGGATGGGTGCCACCTTTTAAATGCCCAACATAGGATATATTTTTATGGAAATGTCAGATTTTGAAGGATAAAGGCCTGGACTTCACTTTTTTCAACATAAAAGTTCAGCCTTTTACAAGCTAAGTTAGAGTTACCAGCTTTGGAAGGGCAAAAACCTGACAAAAGCTCCACAATTTGGTCCACCATAGCATCAGGAGATCATAGGATCATAGGAAGTTACTAGGCTATTGGCTCTGAGAACTTTACAAGTCTAGCCAAGAATTTAATCCATGTTCTGACAAGTTGGTACCCAATGCCCCTGTCCTCCAGGGACACAGATGGAATCCCATGGGAGTATTTTCTGTTCCCCGTCCAGTTATCCAGGTTGCTCTTAAAAAGGGTTAATGATGTACTCTGCTTGAAATGGAGATGGAGTCTATTTCACAGAAGGGGGAGTCTCTGAACAGAAATCTGTCTCCCCAGCAAGTCCTATTGATATTACAGACCAAGTTTGGTTTACTCGAGTGGAGCTTGACTTTCGGATATGCAGCAGTCCCATCAATGCAGGGTCTGAGATTGCTTTGTGTGTCAGATAGAGGTCACCTCTGAGGAGTCTGTATGAGACTGAGAAGAGGGACAGGGATTTTAGTCTATCTGTGTAGGGTAGATGTTTGAGACCCTGGATTCTCCTGATGAGGAACCTCTGTGGTCTCTCCAGCTGTTGCATGTGCTTTGTGAGGTACATGTAGAAAGGGGCATTGTATTCAATAATGGGTGTTATAAAGGAAGAATTCAGGGATGTTATGACCTCCTTGTCCCTGGATGAGATACCCTTCCTAATGAGGTGGGCCATGTAGAAAGCTTTCAGTTTGCTATCAACCTGCAGCCCAAGTCCCTCACATCTGATTGCATGCTTAGCACCTTGTTATTAATGTGATAATTTGTGGGGATGTCATCTTCCCCAAAGAGGATGGTGATGTATTTTTTGGCATTCAGTTTGAGGCAGTGTTTCTGGCACCAGTCATTTGTTTGGATGAGACCCTCCTGGAGGATGTCCACATCACTATGGGAATTGATGACAGTCTCCAGCTTGCAGTCATCTGCAAACTTGGCCAGCCATAGCCCAGTAGATATGGCCTGCACCTCAGGAAAGTATATCCCAAACAACAGAGGCCCCAAGACTGATCCCTGGGGCACAGTGCTTATTAAAGGTATACTGCTTGAGGTGGCTTCCCCTATTTTGACTAGGAGTGTTCTACCAGTGAACCAGTTTGCTACCCATCTGGTAATATATCAATTGATGCATAGTTGAGAGAGTTTACCTTTTATACCCGAGTAGAGAGTAGTATCGAAGGGTTTGGCCAGGTCAAGGTAGGCAGTGTGCACCATCTTCCCCTCGTCCATGGCTTTGGTGACTCTCTCAAAGAAGTCGACCAGATTTAACAGGCCTGATCTCCCCTTAACAAAACCAAGCTGTATGGGATTGAGTGTTTGGAGGTTGCCAATGTCCTTGTTAATGAGATCCATGATAATCTGTTCCATGGTCTTGCAGATCAGACTAGTTAGGCTGATGGGCCTATAATTTCCTGGACTGGTGGACACTCCACCTTTGTGCAAAGGAATGACAGTGGCTGTCCTTCACTTGGCTGGGCTGAAGCCAGTACTCAGGCTTTGGATGAATAGGGTGCCTAATGGTGCTGCAAGTTCCTGCCTGAGTTCGGTGCCTAATGGTGCTGCAAGTTCCTGCCTGAGTTCATGTAGGATGCAGCTTGGGATGTTAAAGGGGCCCATGGAGGCTGTATTTTTTGCCTTTGAGAGGGCACTGATGAATTGCTCCCTAGAGATAAGGGGAGGGGGACAGGTGCTGAGGATGTTCTGATTTACTGATGGAGGGGCAGAGGGGTGAAGTTTTCACTGAACCTGTCTGCCAGCAGGTTGGCTATATCTACAGTGTTTGTGTATGTGGTATCCTTGACCACCATTTCTGAACAGATCTGAGTGCTTCCTTTGAGATTGAGGACATATGTGAAGAAGGCCTTATGATTGTCCTTAGTATATGTGGCCAGTTTGGACTCATAGGAGATTACTAGTCTAAGAGCCCTACAGCCTTTTTAGCCTAGCAAGTCATGCTCCAGTTTTCCAAATTATCAATGCCTAAGGACTAGAATGGTTTTGCTATATGCCTGTGTCTCACAGCATCTACAAACTGCCCCGTCTATAAGGGACACAGACTTCAAGCCAGGGGTGCATTTGTGATTTCCCACCCTTGGGTCCAAATTGCATTTGTAGAGGCTTAAGGAAGAGCTCTGCTTCACATGAATGGGAAGTCTTTTACAGAGAGGGAGTAATCTTTGAGGCACATACCTGTGTCTCTGACATGTTTTGTTTTATGTCACAGATGAGGTTCAGATTCTTAGACAGAGTAATTCTAGTGGTGTTTGTTTTGTCCATGTGTAGCACAGACATCAGGGCTGTATCAGAGAATGCCTTGTGGTTGGACATAGATCGCCCCCTCAGTAGTCTTTTGGAGACTGAGTACAGTGACAGAGCTTTGAGGCAACTGCATAAGACATGTTATTTACACCCTGTATTCTTTTAGTGATGAACCTCTGGGGCTGCTTCAGCTGTTGCAAGCGGTTGGTCAGGTCCATGCCAAAGAGTGCATTGTACTCAATTATTGGTCTAATGAGGGCTGAGTATAGTGGGTCTATGATTTCCTTAGATTTGATGTTATGCCCTTACATGTAAGTTGTACCACACAGGATGCTCTCACCACCATGGACACATGGTGATCAAAGTTCAGTTTATGTGAACCTGAGTTCCCAAGTCCCTTACCACTGGGGCTAGTCTTAGGAGAATGTTATCAATACTGTAATTAGCAGGGGTAGTCTTCTTTCCAAATGGTTTAATTATTTTTTGTACTGAGTTTAAGGGCATGGTGCTGAAACCAAATATTTGTCAGTATCAGACCCCTCTGGCGAATATCTACATCTCTGGGTGATTCAGCAACTGTCCCCAGCTTGCAATACATTTACCTTGATTTTAAAGAAGTATATTCCAAACAAGAGAGGTCCCAGTATCAAGCCCTCTGGTATACCACCTGTAACAGGCCTTTGGTGTAGGTGGATTCTCCCAACCCAACTTCAAGTATGCTATCCACGAGCCATTTGTCTTTCTATCAGGTGACATGGGAATTTATGCCTAAATTTGTGAGTTTATCTATAACACCCAAATGAGATATTGTGTCAAAAGTATTCGCCAGTTCAAGGTGGATAGTATACACCGTTTTGCCCTCATCCATTGCTTTAGTGACCTTCTTCAAGAAGTGCACAAGGTTTAGCAGGCATGACCTAACCTAGACAAAACTGAATTGAGATGGGCCCAGTGTGTGAAGATTTCCTATGTCTTTGTTTATCAGGTTCAGAATAATTCTTTACATTGCCTTGTCTATAAGACTAGTAAAACTTATGGGTCTGTAGCTCCCTGGGTCTACTGATGGTCCCTGTTTGTGTAGAAGGATGACAGTTTTGCATCTTTGTTCCCTAGGGATGAAGCCTGTCTGGTGGCTGTGGTTAAATAAAGATTCTAGTGGGCCCAACAGGTCATGTTTCAAGCTGACTAGAAGGCATCCAGCAATATTATCAGGACCCATTGATGCAGTGCTTTAGCTTTGGAGATTTCAGTGAGGTTCTGTTGTTTAGTGATAGTTGGGGAGAAATAGTAGAGGGTATTTCCTGGGGGGAGGGGGTAACTGGGGGTGATAGATGGCTGAAATTGGAGCTTAATTTATTGGCCAGAAAATTTGCTATATCCTCCCATTTGGTATAGGAAGTTGCATTTACCATTAGTTTAGCACACTGTTGGGTGTTCTTCCTGAAGGTCATGTCCATAACTGAAAAATACCTTATAGTTATCCTTAGCCTGGGAGGCTATTTTTGCCTTGAAGTTGGCTTTGGTGGACTTGATTAGTCCTCTGAGTTTGTACAGACTGATGACGGAGTTTCTTTTGCACTTGCATGCTTGCACACAGGCCACCGTGTTCTCTGATTTTGGGGGCTTGGAATTTAGCTATGTCATCATTTAATAGGTGGTGGTTAGCCTTGGAATGTTCTTAAATGTTCTGTGGTGTGTTGGGAGCTCGGGATTTATATTTATTTCCAGGTTGACTGCTTTGTGATCTGATCTTACCCATGAGGACCTTACATTGGGTGGTGCAACATTCCCTCATATCTGTCTGGATATTTGCACCCCTAGTAAGTGTACAGACTAGCTGTTCCAGGGTGTTTGCATTGACAAAATCCAGGAATCTTTTAGCCTGCAAGTTAGTGGTTGTGTATGTATCCCAGTTTATGATGGAATAGTTGAAATCATCCATGAATATGGTGTTAGGCTGAATGGTGAGTGACTCCAGTACATTCAAGTAAGTGATATAGTTATCCTGTGACATAGATATGACCTACAGGTAGCAAGGTTATGGCACTGGATTTTACCTAAGGACAGCTGACATAGAATAGCTCAAGCATGTCATATCATTTGACCAATCTTGAGGTGCACTTAATTTTTTATGTGGATTGATACACCTCCACCTCTTGTCCCTTCTTGTGTAGTAGGTGGCGTAAATGTGTAGAAGACATTATAGCCTTGCACTGTTGTGCATTCTGTGACTTTAGACCATGTCTCAGTAACTGCACAGATATCACCACTCTCAAGGATGAAGGGCACTTCTAGGGAGTGGAGCTTCTTTTTCAGACTCCTAGCATTGAGTAGCAACATCTTTAGTTTATCTCGAGTAGAATTTACTATATTAGAAGTTTTAATAGGTTGGCATGCCTAAAAATAGACAGTATAGGGATGGATAGTGTATTAGCCAATATTCAGAATCCTAGTGGGGACAGATTCAGACCATCAATAGCAAAACAGCTTGGTTTGCTGAACATAGCCTCTCAAGTCAACAAAACTGGACACCCTTAGAATGACACCAATAACTATGCCAATTGTTAAAGTCAATCATCTTCTGCTTATATTGTGGTATTATTCTTGGGAAAGATAGAACGCTGCTCAGTGCTAGGCTCATACCTGCCTAGGACACATGATCAGAAAGCTCTATCATGTCTTTCTTCATATAGTCCCAGGATGTTATGTCTCTGATCATTAACTCCCACATGGACTATGACAGAGTCATTCTAGTACTTGTGAATCAATGGTCTGAACATGTGTGGGATTTGTCAGATTCCTGGCCCCTGATAGGCAATGGACCGTGACTGTCTCTTTGCTCATCCTGTTGAGTGGGGCATCAGTGTGTTTCACAACAGACACTCCAATGACCAATATATTGGATTTTATGGTAGTTTGACTTAAGGCTTATAAGGTAAGACATTGTGAAATGAGGTTGCATGTGTACGGGGGGGGGGGTGTTGTCATTGCAGAGTGTTTGGAAGGTTGCTAAGAGCAGTGTATGGAAGGTCTTTGAGGTTAGGATAGATTGTATTTAAGAACCCCAGAATATGCCAATTTAGATATCTGATCCATAGTAGGTGTAGTGTGTGTGTTACTGGCAACTTGTATGAAGATATCAGTGTCTGTATCCATGAGCTATACAGAGACAATTGCTACATTGTATTAGGATGCCCATTTCCACCAGAATGGCTACACAGACAGTAGAAGAGTGGGCATCCAGGGCTATGGAACCTCTTCTTTTTTTGTTATCTATGAGGGGTGTTGTAAGAGAGGTTTGTAACTAATTAACAAAACTCTGAACTATTGAGCTTGGTGAGAGGTCTAAGATTAATATAAAACAACACTTGGGTTAATGCTTCTTAGCGGACAATTAACTCTACTGTACTTAGCTAGATACTTGAGAAATTACCAGTGGAGGTTTTATGTGGAAAATTACATCTCTAAGTGTCTGCACCTATAAATGGGACTGCAAACAACTGCTGCACAGCTCAGCACAGGTTATAGGAGATGAGCTAGAGAGGAATCTCATCAGTAAAGAGTAGAAGTGCAGTAGAAGTGTGTACTCTCACGAGAGGAATCTCATTAGTAAAGAGTAGAAGTGCAGTAGAAGTGTGTACTCTCACGAGAGGAATCTCATCAGTAAAGAGTAGAAGTGCAGTATAAGTGTGTACTCTCATGAGAGGAATCTCATCAGTAAAGAGTAGAAGTGCAGTAGAAGTGTGTACTCTCACGAGAGGAATCTCATTAGTAAAGAGTAGAAGTGCAGTAGAAGTATGTACTCTCATGAGAGGAATCTCATTAGTAAAGAGTAGAAGTGCAGTAGAAGTGTGTACTCTCACGAGAGGAATCTCATTAGTAAAGAGTAGAAGTGCAGTAGAAGTGTGTACTCTCATGAGAGGAATCTCATTAGTAAAGAGTAGAAGTGCAGTAGAAGTGTGTACTCTCATGAGAGGAATTTCATCAGTAAAGAGTAGAAGTGCAGTAGAAGTGTGTACTCTCACGAGAGGAATCTCATTAGTAAAGAGTAGAAGTGCAGTAGAAGTGTGTACTCTCACGAGAGGAATCTCATTAGTAAAGAGTAGAAGTGCAGTAGAAGTGTGTACTCTCACGAGAGGAATCTCATCAGTAAAGAGTAGAAGTGCAGTATAAGTGTGTTCTCTCATGAGAGGAATCTCATCAGTAAAGAGTAGAAGTGCAGTATAAGCGTGTACTCTCACGAGAGGAATCTCATTAGTAAAGAGTAGAAGTGCAGTAGAAGTGTGTACTCTCATGAGAGGAATCTCATCAGTAAAGAGTAGAAGTGCAGTAGAAGTGTGTTCTCTCATGAGAGGAATCTCATCAGTAAAGAGTAGAAGTGCAGTAGAAGTGTGTACTCTCACGAGAGGAATCTCATTAGTAAAGAGTAGAAGTGCAGTAGAAGTGTGTACTCTCACGAGAGGAATCTCATTAGTAAAGAGTAGAAGTGCAGTAGAAGTGTGTACCCTCACGAGAGGAATCTCATCAGTAAAGAGTAGAAGTGCAGTATAAGTGTGTACTCTCACGAGAGGAATCTCATCAGTAAAGAGTAGAAGTGCAGTATAAGTGTGTACTCTCACGAGAGGAATCTCATCAGTAAAGAGTAGAAGTGCAGTATAAGTGTGTACTCTCACGAGAGGAATCTCATCAGTAAAGAGTAGAAGTGCAGTATAAGTGTGTACTCTCATGAGAGGAATCTCATCAGTAAAGAGTAGAAGTGCAGTATAAGTGTGTTCTCTCACGAGAGGAATCTCATTAGTAAAGAGTAGAAGTGCAGTAGAAGTGTGTACTCTCACGAGAGGAATCTCATCAGTAAAGAGTAGAAGTGCAGTATAAGTGTGTACTCTCATAAGAGGAATCTCATCAGTAAAGAGTAGAAGTGCAGTATAAGTGTGTTCTCTCATGAGAGGAATCTCATCAGTAAAGAGTAGAAGTGCAGTATAAGTGTGTACTCTCACGAGAGGAATCTCATCAGTAAAGAGTAGAAGTGCAGTATAAGTGTGTACTCTCACGAGAGGAATCTCATCAGTAAAGAGTAGAAGTGCAGTATAAGTGTGTACTCTCACGAGAGGAATCTCATCAGTAAAGAGTAGAAGTGCAGTATAAGTGTGTACTCTCACGAGAGGAATCTCATCAGTAAAGAGTAGAAGTGCAGTATAAGTGTGTACTCTCACGAGAGGAATCTCATCAGTAAAGAGTAGAAGTGCAGTAGAAGTGTGTGCTCTCAGTATTGTGAGTGATACTACAAGCCCAAGATCCCCAGACTAAGTAAAATGCAAGTATAATACATGAGACTCAGATCATGTAGCAATTCACAATTCTCTCAACAATTTCATTAAGAAAGCAATGAGAACATACCAGTTGTAAATGCTGAAGATCTGTTGGAACAGCCAGACTATGCCAAAGATAATCCATTCTGAACAGTGTACTTCCCTAGTAAATAAACTTAATAAATAAATAACCAGATTGGGGGCATTCTCTACATAGACAGCATACTACCAGTGATCTTAATTGCTTTAGTGATCCTGGATTAGTCCTTACCTAAATGATTGGATATCAGTAAGAAAAGTATTCCAGAGAACAAGACAGTTAGCTGCATGATCAGGAGGACCATGGTATGCACATTGGGGTTTGGACTGGTGCATTTGCAGTATGAGAAGGATAGCATGGAGTAAAATTAAATATAGGTAATAAGTAAAAAAAAAGCAACATCTGAGAAATACTTTAATAAAGATATGGGGAGGGGAGGCTTGCATAATGTTGGAGCAACTATGCAATAAACTACAGAATATGGCTTAACTAACTCTTTATAGTGAGTGGAAAAAATCCAGCAATCAGCTCTTTTACTCCCTTGAACAACATATTTTGCTTCTGCAACTACACTTTTTATCTCTCCTTCATTCTTGTTATCCATCTATTCTTGCTTCGGCTATATACTTTCCCAAACTCAAAAATGTCAGTTACTGCTCACCTATATACTGGTTCAAGTCTTACTTTTAATTTCCTAACTTCAGTCTCATGTTTCAAAAATAACATATCCTTAATTGTTTTGTCTTCTTCCAGCCACTCCAGAAAATGCAGAGTAGTTTAACATTACCATGTGCTACAAGAAAGCATTTAATTTTTCTATACGACAGTTCCCATATCCTTAAATCTTTCTTATATATATATATATATATATATATATATATATATATATATATATATTATCATGTAATCTTGCCTACTAGTAACGTTACTCTCCTAAAAGTACATATATTGTTACCAATCACTGAAGAACAACAAGGTAATCCAAGACCGTCAGTGAGGACAATAATTCGAATAAACTGAAGGCAAATCCTTTATTCAGGTTGTAAATGGTAAAATCCAAGCATCAACAAAGTTAGAAACAGCAATAACAGACAAGCGCTTTCGCTTGGATAATTCCAAGCTTTATCAAGTCAATAACAGATTCATTCAAAGAGGGGAACTATTTAAATGGTTGTCATGATTGGTCACTTGTTCAGTTAAGGTGGAATCTCAGTGGCAAAAGTTTGTTGCATATCTTAGAAAATATACATATATTTAATTATAGATTAAAAAATTTTAAAACTTACACTGCATGTAAAATGATACAAAAGTTGTAAACCATGTAAATTACATTGCAAAGTTATGACCCTGAATCGTCCATAAGCAAGACTAGCAGTGTGAAGAAAAAAATGTTGGGTAGAAAACAGATAAGCGTTAAAATCAACATATAGAAATGCATAAAATAAAAATGTGTGAATTACACATTTGTCATCATAAAAAATAATATTACACTGCAACTAAGAAATAACAGGTAAATCTGATTGTGAGAAAGTGTGAAATAAAATGCAAAGTTGTTGTGATGTGGCAAGACATACTACAGCCTGGCCCTTCTAAGCTTCAGCACTGAACCTATGCTAAGTGTGCCATTAAGCCCCGGGGCCCTCCCTGCATCATAAAGGAAAGTTTAAGTTTAACTAACGCCTTTTTCAAACACTCACTTACATGTCACAACTACAAACTTTCCTTTATGATTCTTGAGCAGGTGAACCCAAGCATTAGAGGAGGTGACTGGGAGTCCACCCTGGAATACAGAGAGCTGATTTGGCAGCTTAAGTTGGATGCAGGGAGGGCCCCGGGGCTTAATGGCACACTTAGCATAGGTTCAGTGCTGAAGCTTAGAAGGGCCAGGCTGTAGTATGTCTTGCCACATCACAACAACTTTGCATTTTATTTCACACTTTCTCACAATCAGATTTACCTGTTGTTTCTTAGTTGCAGTGCAATATTATTTTTTATGATGACAAATGTGTAATTCACACATTTTTATTTTATGCATTTCTACATGTTGATTTTAACGCTTATCTGTTTTTTACCCAACATTTTTTCTTTTCACTGCTAGTTTTGCTTATGGACGACTCAGGGTCATAACTTTGTAATGTAATTTACATGGTTTACAACTTTTGTATCATTTTACATGCAGTGTAAGTTTTAAAATTTTTTAATCTATAATTAAATATATGTATATTTTCTAAGATATGCAACAAACTTTTGCCACTGAGATTCCACCTTAACTGAACAAGTGACCAATCATGACAACCATTTAAATAGTTCCCCTCTTTGAATGAATCTGTTATTGACTTGATAAAGCTTGGAATTATCAGCGGCGCTTGTCTGTTATTGCTGTTTCTAACTTTGTTGATGCTTGGATTTTACCATTTACAACCTGAATAAAGGATTTGCCTTCAGTTTATTCGAATTATTGTCCTCACTGACGGTCTTGGATTACCTTGTTGTTCTTCCGTGGTTTTTTTCATCAGTTTTCTTTGTTGTTACCAATCACTGTCAGATCTGTCTCATTCATGTTGTCTATAACTGCTTCATTGTATTGATCTATAATTAAAATCTGCCACCATCGGACAATCACCCTCACTCAATAAACAAGTATCTAACAATCTGTATAAGTACATTATTTGTAGCTCTTGCAAAGTAGCATACACTGCAGTTAAATTATCTTGTCTATATCTAAACCACAAATAGAATATCATACCATCCCCCACCTGCTTTCATCATTACTAAATTCAAAGCTCTAATCCCATATTGTGTCCTTAGTAAAAACTGCAACTATAAGCTATAACATGGGCTTGTAATGGTGATTCATAGGTTTATAGGTTCATAGATAAATATTAGGCTACCAGCCTTTACAGGCCACTTTAAGCCACACTGATTTGCCTTTTAGTGCTTAAAATAACCTATCCTATTAGGTGTTAGATTGACTTTATCCATCCCATGGTCAGTAGTTATATATTACCCCTAGTGAGAATAACTGGGATCAGGCCATAAATAATATGAGGGGACCCATGCATGGGATAAAGCATGTAGGAGCTGCCTCTGTCCATTATTAGCATTAGTAGTAGAAGTCTCACTTTAAATTTCCTGCTCATAGCTCAGGTTCTGTCCCTTACATAAACATCTTTGCATCATCCCTTGCTATCTCTTTGTCCAACATATTCATAGGAACAGACAATTCAAAACTCTCACCCCTCTGGGTCATCTCCTTTCCAGTCCTCTCTCCATCTAACTCCAGAATGTTCACACCTCTGATTCATTTAGAGACTCCATCGTGTCAAGTGCACTATTCCCAACGTCCTTGACTGGCACTTGATCATTTCTCATTTGTAGGAAATGAAGAGAGGCCAAATATATCCTGTCTGCATAAATACGATCCTTGTTCTCCTCTGAAAATAAGTCACATGTCTAGCATGCCAGGTTAGACTAACACAAACAACAAGCATTGATTAATAATAAAATAAACAAGCAAACACTCAAACCAATGAAATTACTTGTTGATTTTAGGTTGTTCTTTTATACAAAAAAAAAAGATGTATTATTTTTTCCACTGACACTTCTGTCAGGATTATATTCCTTCACTATTCAGTCTTCCTGCAGTCCATTTATTAAACTTTCTGATATCCCAAAAATCTGAGGAGTGACATTTGAGTGCTCATTTAAGTTTAGAAATTATAATAACGAATAAGTTAACCAATCAGAAACTAGGCTTAGAATACAGAGTAGCTTCCTGTATGCCTACAGGTTGTTTGTCTTTCGGCTTTTCCCGGTAAGGGGTCGCCACAGCAGAACTCCGGTCCGCTAATGATTGGCAGTAGATTTTTACGAAATGCCGAGGTGCCAGCACGACGCTCAACCTTCAACGAAGGCAACCCATTTATGTATGCATGTCTTTCGAATGCTACCCAACCGTGGGGAGGACATGCAGATTCCACACAGAAGGCACTCCCAAGCCCAGCCGAGAACTGAACGGGAGAACCTCTTGCTGTGAGGTAACAACGCTACCACCGTACCACCGCAGCTTCCTGTATGCCTACAGGTACAATGAGAAAAACAGGACAGAGCATTCTGTTTAGGTTCATAGGTTGTTACTAGACTAGTGACATCTAGGAGCCTTATAAGCTTAGCCATGCATCCCAAACACTCAGTACTTTAAGCAACAATATTTTCCGCAACATGTTCCATACAATTTCAATAATCCTGAGTCTTCCTACAGTAAAACTGAAAACAATTATGCATCACTCCTCACAGGTCACACCTGTCTCCAGGATGGTTGGAGCTGAAGATTTTTTTTTAATTTTATACACTGCAATTTCCAAACAAGGCTCAATTTCCACAACAATGCTCCTCCTATATTATTAACATTCAAAAGTGACAGAGACTACCCATATAAAAATTACATTTTACAGAGCATTTTCATAGAGCAGTTGATGCAACATACTATTGTGATCTGTGATGTTCTGCATTTCGAATGCTCAGTATGACTTAATCTAAGTCTGTATTATTTCTAAAAAATATCAGCTGCAATTCAACAAAAAGGAAAACTGCTCTGACTATGGGAATTTTCCAGTATTACATAAAGATATTACAAAGTATCATATTATCTTTTAGCCCTCATAAGAGATTTAAGGAATTCAATGTAAACATATACTTTTGGTCTACACATCACGCTTACAGCATCTGACATCTCCAGTCAGAACATAAAACATATTCAGATGAATGATGAAATACTTGAGGATATGAAAAAGTGCTCAACAGTTAACTGTCTCCCAGTTTTGAAAAGATAGATAAGCCATTTAAGATCTTTAATCACGTAAACATTAATATTCACCTTCGAACACTGCCAACAAACATTAAGCTTTAAAAAGCATATAGAAATTTTAAGTAAAGAAAGCTATGCCACATCCAAGGTATATGAAGGTATGAAAGAAAATATCAGCTTAATATGACTTCACTAAAGCCCCTAAGATATTCAGAATAATAAATTACAAATTTCATGACAGATAGTAAAAATAAAAACGTTAGTTTTCAACTCTTCCTTCTGGTTAATTAATCAATAATACACACCAAATTGGATTTATTCTGCTATGGGACAAGGCTTGGTCCCAAGGGCAATGCCTGCATGGAAAAAGCTGCGGACGGTAACTCTAGTATCATCAGAGAACAGATCCTCAATGCTCTCTCTAAGGTCAAGAACACTGCATCAATGGGCCCTGACAATATCCCAAGATACCTTCTGTTTAGCAAGAAACATGAACAGTCAGGTCCTCTGAAATTGTTATATAACTGTAGCCTCCAAACAGGCTTTGTGCCTCATGAATGGAGAACAGCAATAGTCACCCCTCTGCACAAAAGTGGGACATCTACAGACCATGGGAACTACAGACCCATAAGACTCACTAGTCGCATATGCAAAACCATGGAAAGAATTATCATGGACATGATCAACAATGACATAGGAAACCTCCAGACACTGGACACAACCCATCATGCCTACTCAACCTGGTGGGCTACTTTGAGAAGGTCACCAAAACAATGGATGAGTGCAAAATGGTTCACGCTGTCTACCTTTACTTGGCCAAGGCATTTGACACAGCACCTCAGTCAGGCATTATTGACAAACTTAAGAGGTTAGATATAAACCCTTATATCACCCAATGGATAGCCAGCTGGCTCAAAGAGAGACCCAGCAAGTTAGAACTGTGAAGTCTAACTCCATTAGGTGGCTAGTCACAAGCAGAGTCCCTCACGGATCAGTCCTGGGACAGCTCTTTTTTAGCATTTACTTCTCTGAAGTCAAGGCCAATGTCAGTGGCTTCAGGCTGACTAAATTTGCAGTTGATTGCAAATTAGGAGCTATTATCAAATCCCCCACTGACACAGATATTCTCCAGGAAGGCCAGACACAGACAAATAACTGGTGTCAGAGCCATGGAGTAAAACTAAATGCCAGTAAATGTATAACAGTATCCTTCAGGAAGTCATCCATACCCTGTAATTATATTGACAACACATCCCTAAGAGTTGACCCAGTAGTCAGGGACTTGGGGACTAACAGACAGTAATCTAGCCTTTGACCATCTTGTGTCTACAGTGGTGAGGAAATCATTCTATATTTTGCAACTTATAAACAAAGGTATGGCATCTAGGTCCAAGGAAGTCATTGTTCCACTGTATTCAGCATTCATCAAACCTAGCATTGAGTACAATGCTTCCTTTGGTATGTACCTAATCAGGCATATCTAACAATTGGAATGTCCACAGTAATTCCTCACTAAAAGAATAAAGGGTGTAAGTAACATGTTCTATGCAGACTGCCTCAAGGCATTGCTTTCAACCTCTTAACACGAAATATCTGGACGAAGACAAAAATGATGGCAGTACAAAGACGCCAAAATAGAGGCACATTTTAAATATTGCTCTTATAAATTTAAAAAGTTACTAGAATTAAAGGTTTTGTGTTACCATGCATTTTCTGAAGGATATGAAGTCTGAAGCTCAAATACCTGTAATAATTTATTGAGCTTAGTCCTCACTGATTTGCCACAAAAATCTAGAAAACCACATATTTAATGAGGAACAGACTAAAAATATGAGGCAAAATTTGGATATTCAGTGAAAATCTGGACAGTTGAGATGTATGCTTCAAGGCCCTATTCGTATATTCTGTTTCCTCCAGGCCGTTGAGGGGAGATCTATACCTGCTATACAAGGCATTGTCAAACCCCACTGAAAATCAATAAAACTTATTTTAAAAAGAGAAAATAAATACAAATATTTCAAACATGGGTGTTAATGCCCTTCTAGCCTGCCAATATACCAAAACAGTTGCTCCCATAATAAGTGAACAGGCTATTCTTAAAAATATCTAAATTAGTGTTTTCTAATGTAATTTGCTAGTCTGTTCCATGCATCAGCTGGTCTTTCAGAGAACCAATTAGTACACTTCTCATTCCTATAGAATCTTCTACATAGGTTGTATGATAATTCTCCATGCAAGCAATAATGCCCAACGTAGTGTGTGCTACTGTGTATATAACACCTGCCCAGGGTTTTATTACACTTAGAGAATGGTCTGTCTATAAAACTGTTGTGCTTTACTTACTTACTTATTATTTTATTACTATATTATTTTTTTTAATATATTTTTGATGTAAAATAATTCCTCTGCCTAATGTTTCAAACTTGCTCTAGTATACGTAAATGGTGTTGGAGGAAGCATTTTACATCCAAAATATAACATTTTTTAAAAAATATACAGATATTTACGTTGTTTTTTGGTCCTTTACTCCTAACGTGCAGCTTGTTGCCAATCATTGGAGGACTGAAGTCAGTTAATAATGACATACTTTTGAGTTTGTGACTTTATTTCCTTCAAAAAATTAATTCTAACACAAATCCTGTTATTTAAGCAACTTTATAGTTTTGTAAAGGCAATATTTAAAATCTGTTACTGTTTTGTGAGCCTCTGTTCCCTCCTTTATTTTAGCCGTTATCCAGATTTCTTAAACTAATAAAGAAGTACACAAACCTCTTTACTGCTGCTGCCAGTGGTCAATCGATCTCACTCTCTCTCTCTCTCTCTCTCTCTCTCACACACACACTTGCACTTCAGAAAATGCAAGCTAACAGAAATCCTATTATTCAAGTAACTTTGTGATTTTATAATAGCAATATTTAAAATATGTTCCTACTTTGAGTCTTTGTCCCTCATTTATTTTAGGCTTTATCCAGATACCTTGAGCTAAGAGGTTGAGAAGTATGGAAACCTCTTAACTGTTGCTGTTGCCAGTGCTCACGTTCTCACTCTTCACACGCTCTCTGTCAAATATAAACACACTTCCACTTTCATGCATACAAGCATGCATACACTCACACACATAGATAGCAGCATAAACACACTCATACACACACACACACACACACACACACACACACACACACACACACACACACACACACACACACACACACACTTTTTTCTGTTTCATTTATTTCTTACATTCACTAAACAGCAAAAGCACTACTTAGCAAGTATAAAATAACCAGTCTTGCTTTCAGTCACACACAAGCATGCACTCACACACACAGAGATAAACACACACACACACTTTTTATTTATTTATTTTTTCTAATTTTCTTCTTTTTTATTTTACACTCCTCAAACAGCAAAAGCACACATAAAATAATGGTGGCTGTTAGATTACTTTCAGTCCGAGCTCCATGGTGGCTTAATATATTTCTGTGAAGAAAAGAACTTGTTTTTCAGTGGGCATTACTTGTAGATTAACACCCTGTTGGAGAACATTCATTCTCCAGTCAGGGTGCTGATCTTCAGGTCTCTCAGTCTCTAATGTTTTTTTAATAACCCCAAACATTCCCAGAGGTAGTTGTCTCTAAATGTCCTATACACCTGAATAAAGTCTCCTCTTAAATATCTACATGAGACACTGTTCAAATTCAGGCATTTTAGCATTTCATTATAACTAAAATTGTCACATCCATGGATGTATTTGTTATATTTCCACTGCACTTTTTACTGTTTACTCATGCTTGTTTCCTTATCAGATTTCCATATTGCTATTTCATACTCAAGTTAGGGTCTAATGTAATTAACAAACAATGACTTTAGCATTTCTGATTTATTAGACTGTATACATCTTTTTATACAACCTATAGTTCTATAACTAGCATTAACCAATCGGTTGATATGATTAGAAAAACTCAAAGCTGGATCTACCCATATACCCAGGTCCTTAAATGAATCTGCAGTTTCTATCACTCAGTGCTATATTAAATATAGACCTTTCTGTTTATGCCTGCCATATCTCATATGCTTAGTTTTTGATGTATTTATCCCCATATTATTCTCCTGTGCCCAAATGATCACTTTAGTTAAGTTATTTTGCAGACATGCCCTATCTGTAACACATGTAATCAGTTAACCCAATTTCAAGTCATCTGCATACAGACTATAGAACACCTCAGATGAAAACGGTCTGACAGATACAATCTAAATGAGTAAGGGCCTAGGACAGAGCCCTGTGGGATACCCTGACTGTAACCAAGAATTTCACCTGTCCAATTACTGTATGATACTTGCCATGTCCTATTTGTAAGCCATGAAGCTATCCATCTTATCAAGAGTACATCAATATCTAGTTGTTCTAATTTATGGATCAGTGTTTTATGTATGACCTTATCAAATGCTGAATTTAAATCTATATAAATCACACCACAGCATACATTTTCATGCATAGCTATCATTATATTGTTATAGAACATCATGTTATGGGTGGCAATAGATCTATTTTCCACATATGCATGTTGATATATAATTTCAAGTCCCAACCTTTCCAGTTCTGACAATAACTTTTCCAATATGAACTTCTCCATTATTTTTCCACAACATGAAAGCAGACTTTAGTTTCTGTATGACACAGGGTTTGCCCTACTCCTCTTTCAAAGACAGGTTTAGTAAATGCATGTCCCAATCTTGAGTCATTTCCCCATATTTACCAACCTAGTAAATAATAGATATAATGGTACTGTAAATTATTGCTGAAGTGTTCTCAGGTCATTGTTACTAATTCCATCTCCTACTTGTGCTTTGTTTGGATCCAATTTGCACAGTTCTTTTCCAATATAATCTAATTTGATTTCAGTATTTGAGGTTACCTGGATGTCAGTAGGACAACTTATCACCCCCTCTGTGCAGCCAAATTGTTTTGTATAAGATTTTGTAAATATATCTATATTCTGTTGTGTCTGAGAATACATTTTAGAATCTACACACAGCTTATCAATGTATGTCTTTACCTCTTTTATATCTTATTTACCTACAAAATGGTTTCTTATTATGATATCTTTATAAGCATTTTCTTCCATTTTTGATCTTCTCTCACACTATTCTTAATTGGTTTGTCCAGTTAGTTTATTTTAGTTTTCAAAGTTGTAGTTCAGCCGCTTTTCCATTTCTTATGTTTTTTGCTTCTCCCTTTAATTAAGTATCCTCTTCTTATGGTAATATTCTGTCCTGACATTGTGAGTCTAGATCCTGATATTAAACATTTTTATTATTTTGCATTCAAAGAATTTCTGTTTCAAAACTTGTCACATTCCTTCTGCAGTTTTTCCACTGAACACATCACTCCACTTAATTTTACATAGTGACTGTTTTGCTTCCATATAATCTGTTAATCTTCTGTGCATTGCTTTAGATTTCAGTTTGGCAGAATTATCTAGAAACAAATTAATCTTTATAATCCCATGATCACTGCATATCAACAGGTGTAAAACTTGACATGAAGTAACAGTGATTTCTTTAAAAACAGAGAATGTCTTGTATATTATGTTCCAGGGTATTTTTTTATAGTCTGAAGCAATTATTATTCCTGAACCTATGTTGTGAATAATTTCCTTACTAATGTTGTCAAATCAATACTATTCCAGTCTGTTACTTGTAAATTTAAGTCCCCAGTAAATATTATTCTGCAAGAAATGCATTTATTTTATTTTAATTTACATTTGTTTACCAGGAAAGTCTGACTGGACACAGGTCCTTTTTCAGTGGAGGCCCTGGGAGAAAAGCCCCACATAATACATACATAATATTTACATAACATCATAAATCCATATTACACTGTATAGCATTATGGTCCCGTTTTTGCTTAAAATAAAAGTCAATTTAAGATGCAATATTACATAGTATTGCACATAGAAGATGAGGTAGAAACGCAACAGTACATGGAAAAATTAACAATCAGAGTACATGCTTTCTGGTAGGTTGTAAGAATTCCTCTTGGTCATTAGAACTTGATTTTGGTGGCCTATACACTGCAATAATTGTTATATGTTCCAGGGTTGTCTTTACTGTCACAGTTACACAATCTATAGTACTGGTGTTTTCACAGAACATATAATAATCATAGCTCTCATAACTGTCTTTAATCCCTATCATAACATCTCCACCTGATTTTTTTGTTAGAATGTCTGTTACAATAAAAACATTTATACACTGAAAGAACTAATTTCCAGACAATGTTCTTTAACAATGTTTCACAAAGAATAACAGCATAAATGCTGTGGGAACTTAGCAAATTTTCCAACAACAAAAAACTTTATTATTAATGCTCCTAGCATTAACAACCACCAGTGATGCATCAACTATTGTTATATGTGAAGTGTTAAATTTTTGACCTGGCAAAATTCCTGGTTTGTGTTTGTCAGATATTGCAAAATGTCTGCTGCAAAAATTATCTTCCCTAATCTTAACAAATGCACACCATCCTGAATGAACATATGTGTGCCCAAAATTATGCTAAGATGCTCTATACATTTTCATTTTTGAAAATGGGACATTTTTTCATGTAGGTATCTAACCAAGAAATCTTTTCATTCACGGTGACAAGACTCTCCTTTCTATATGCGATTTGTGAAAAATATGTCCTAACACCTGTACAAGCGATGCTATCGAAGAGGGCTGTAAGTTCCCTATTAACAGTCAGAGTCCTTGCAGAGGACATCTTTTGTACTGACATGAATAAAAACAAATCTGTACTTCCTTACATTAAGGTATTCTAAGGCCTGCCTCACATCCTTTATTTTGCTCCTGGAGAGCATAACACTATTTGATGTTCATTATCCTCCCTGCAAATGTGTCAGTTCCTGTAATAACTGAATCTCCAGTTACAACAGTATCTTTCTGATCAAATCTGAAGAATCTTCAACTTCTAATTCAATAATATCTGCTGTATCATTTGTTACAAAGGAATGCTTTTCATCGCCATTAGTCTTATTAATTCTACTGTTTTAATTACTTATTACATTTGCAAACATACAATTATCATTCAGTTGGCTTTTGTACATCCACAGCTTAAGCCATGGTGTCAAATGCTGTCTTTTATCCATAATGTTCTTCAATCCTTCCACATTCATTTTTGATTTCTTCCTTTTCACCTTCCACTTGCCTCTTTTTTCTACCTTCTCTTAGGTTCATAGGTTCATAGGTTAGTACTAGGCTAACTGCCCTTGTGAGTCATTTTAAGCCTAGCCAATTATACCCTGTGAGATTCAAACCCTGTACCTTCTGTTTGCAAGGCAAACACCTTAACCATTAGGCCACCCTCCCAACCCTTCTTTTGGAAAAATAATATCTTTTTCTGTAAACTGATGGTTTTCTGAAATTAAAATGTTGTCATTCCCTGTAATCTGTGTGTTACATAACAGAGCAGTAGTTTGTATTTTATTTGCTTTACAGATATTTACGAGTTACTTTTTCTTGTTTATTTGTTGTGAACTTCCTTTCTTTCTTTTTTCATTTCCTTCTATATGATCTGAATCCTCAGATGAATACTTGTATCCAGAATTACAAAGTTGTCAATGACATTATCTTTTAGTTGTTGAGTGATTTTTACAGACAATAGACATATCCGTTCCTAAATGTGTTCTATTTGCACTTTGCCTAACATTTTTTATCTCATCACTCCAGTCATTAATATATGTAACAACAGTTCTGCAAGTTGTGCCAGTTGCAGATGTCCAATTGTCATCAGTAAATAGATTTACTACTAATAATGGCAAGCCACCTTCTGACATGAGGAACACTGATCACCAGTGTTATCTGGTATTACCTTTAAATATACATATTGTTTATTTCACTGTACAATACATTTGTACTTTAGCAAATCATTACTGGCATACTCATTTAAGGAATCGATATTCAGCTGCAAATTCATAAAAAATTCTAAAAGAAAGGCATAATCAAAATCAGTTACCACAGAATTCAAAGAGAACTTAAACTGACTTCTAACAGAAAAATTGCACAAACAGTGTACAACTAAATAGTAAAGTAATTAAAGTAAACTTGTTGCTCTGACTGTACAAGTTATGAAAGTCAAACAAATGTTAGCTTTACATCACATGCGAATCTGCACAGTAGCTTCTGCTCATTATCACTTACAGTTACACCTCTTTTTAACAGTAAAGATCAATAATCAGAAACCAAGGAAGGATTATTTAGATAAGGTCTGGGTTGTCCTCTCTGCAGTCTGTGTGAATTTATAGCTGACTAGGCCTCTTGGAATGGCTAGAGTTTGCCTGTCTAAAACCTATCCCTTTCTAACAACTAACAGTGAAAATTAAGGGTAAAAGAACAAAACATAAATCAAAGTAAATATCCTTGTCTATAAGCTATCCTTTCCTTACTGCAAACAGAGACAAATGGTCTGTAAAAATAAAATATGAATTCATATAAAAGCTTCTCTTACCAGGCAACTGCACAGTCAATCACAGACCAAAACAGGATTGTTTAGATAAGTTCTGGAGTAGCTTCATAGAAATAATCCATCAAGGAGATGTGGGCTAGAGAGTATTTACTCATGTGTGCTTCTGTTAGATCACTCAGCCTTCACTCACTTGCTCTAACTCTCTGAGTCTTGAGTAAATAGTTCCTTACTCAGACTTCCACTACTGAGTATTTCTTAAGGATTTCCACAAAATCAAGCCATGCTAAATGCAGTTATCCAATGTAATTAAAAATAACAATATTTTGATGCAATTATTATTATATAAAGTTGTGATTGCTACAAAACAAGTTGTTAAACGTTATCAGTATCTTAACTTGTCTAATATAGAATGCTTTTTAGCAACATACTATGATGACAAAGGTTTTTCTTAATTCAGGCACTCATACATGAAGTAAAATAGAACAAACAGTGTGAGATCTGTCTTTAAGGATAATAATCTAATAGAGGTATTTAAAATGGACTTCACACAAGTCCAGGATAAATTAATTTATTTTATTTTTATTTAACATTTGTTTACCAGGAAAGTCCGACTTGGAACAAAAACAATTTTCAGCGGAAACCCGGGGAGAAATGCTCTAGATGCATGTCTTTGAATTGTGGGAGGAAACCGGAGCACCCGGAAGAAACCCACACAAAAGCAGGGAGGACATGTAGACTCTACACAGGAGGCATCCCAGTTGAAAATCAAACTGGAGAACATCTTGCTGTGAGGCGACAATGCTACCGGTGCACCACTGCGCCATCCATAATAAATGAAAACATTATAATATCAAGAAGATGTTTGAAATGACCATGCTAGGTATTAGATCAGTTATCGATAAAATGTATGCTCAAAGAATAAATGCTTTCTTTGACTTATGATCATACTTTTTGCTTCCTAATAGTACTTCAAAATTATAAACAAGATTTTAAACCAAACGTCACACACACGCTATGTATCCCATAATTTGCACAGGTTAAATGAATTATCATTCATATCTTCTATTCTCTGTCACGCTACCACAATACACTCAAAGCAATCCAGCATTTAAAAATCAGCTGCATCCCTTTCCAGAAACTAACCACAACAGCTAATGTGTTGAATGGCTCTCTCAAATAAATAACAATGCTTCCCTTTGTTTAGTGGCTTGGAATCTGATAACAACAACTGTGAAATGGGCAAAATTATCAGTGGTCCTAATTAAGCAGCACTGATAACATAACAAATTGATCTTTAACCAAATATTCCATCAAGGGCTTACAGTGTAAAACCACTTGTGTTGGTTTTGTGGGCTAATGCAGCCACAAGCAAACAATAATTTGAATAGTAAAGAAAAAATCCAGAACATATACTGTAAGCAGCAGGAATCACTTGTAGTCAGCCAACTTTTCAGTACAAGCTGTTTTAATTCTTCCACAGTGGAAGAATAAAAACAGCTTGTACTGAAAAGTTGGCTGACTACAAGTGATTCCTGCCGATTACATTGTATGTTCTGGACTTTTTTTCTTTAGTTATAACTGACACTGTGGTTACTTTTGGTCATTTTTATTTGTAAGAATTTGAATACTGTGACATTATCTGCAGTAACTTCTGTTTTATTAGAGTGCTTGTTCCCTAAGGAGTAGTATATAAAATGCAGACAAAGAATGATAACAATGTTTAGAAAGTAACAACCTATGAACCTACAAATATTGTGGGAAGAAATATCCAGGGAATTGTTATGGCTAGGCTTGTATAGGCCCTAGGGCCAATAACCTAGTACCAACCTATGAATCTATAAATATTGTGGGAAGAAATATCCAGGGAATTGTTATGGCTAGGCTTGTATAGGCCCTAGGGCCAATAGCCTAGTACCAACCTATGAACCTATAAATGTTGTGGGAAGAAATATCCAGGGAATTGTTATGGCTAGGCTTGTATAGGCCCTAGGGCCAATAGCCTAGTACCAACCTATGAACCTATAAATGTTGTGGGAAGAAATATCCAGGGAATTGTTATGGCTAGGCTTGTATAGGCCCTAGGGTCAATAGCCTAGTACCAACCTATGAACCTCTGAACCTATAAGAAGTCATCTGCCTCTTCCACTTCAAATTCCTACATACCAAAGAAGACTTGATTCTACTTAGAAATATTTCTACTGATGCCCCTCTTGGATCTGACAACACAAACTACTTCTTTATATATCTCTGCAGAGACAATCTATGTCTTCCTTTCACCTACATACATAACCTATGCCTCACACAAAACATCATGGACAGATTTGGAAAACTGCTCTAATTAAACCCCTCTCAAAGCAAATCAACGCAAAGATACCTTTCACATCCATCCAATATCCATCCTCCTAAAGTTATTCTACACCCAACTCTCCCTCTATATCCCACAAAACCACCTTCTCTTCTCCAAAGAGCATAGATTGTGTCCTGGATGAAGTACTGTGACAGGAATTTTGTCTCTAACTGATGACATCCCACTAAACTCTGATAGTGGCCTCCTTACAGGTTCCATATTTATAGACATGACCAAGGCATTTGACCTCACTGACCATTATTTTCCTCCAAAACAAACTAATTGAAATTGGTATCAGTCCAGATGCTGCTCCCTGGTTTAACAACTTCCTTATTGACAGACACTTCAAAGTTAAACTAGGATCCTCCTAATCAGAATGTGTAGCTGTTACCAAAAATGTACCACAAGGATCCAGTCTTGCTACCCTTCTCTTCTCCATATTCATTAACAAACTCCCTAGTGACCTCTCCATCTCACTCTATGCTGATGACATGGTCATTCAGGGATCAGGCCACTCTCACACCAACATGCAATGCTAAGTCCAATCAGAATTACATTTGCTCCACAAATGGCTCATAAACTATAAACTACTTCTCATCCGCACCAAGACCAAAACTCAGCTTTTTTGGAACTTCACAGAAAATTCACCCAGCAGCTGACTCTTTAAACTATCTTTGATCATCACAACCATTCCACTGAGACAACCTCCAGCTTCAAATACTTAGGACTATGGTTTGATCAACTTCCATTTCTACACATTCAAAGTGAGAGCTAAAATAAAGTCGCTCACTGCTGGGCCAAGAGATCTATCCTCTTCTATCCCAACCAGCCAGAGTAGCTATTGGCAAAGGGATTCTCCTTTTTTTCACTCAAATATAGGCTCCCAATATTTGCTTCTCCTTTCAAGAAAAACACTGTAACACACTCCAGACTATAACGGTGTCTGCTAATTCATTACATGCTCAACTCTCTGTGAACATCACTGTAACACCCTAGAAAAAGCCAAATGGCTACCCATAAAGCAAAGATCTAAACTACTTTTAGGATCTTAACTGTACAAACTACCCTGACACTACACATTTACTCCACTTGTAGTTAAACTGCAGGAAAAAATACCTCAGACAATTTAAGACACTAGTCACAAGCCACACCAACTCTCATTACTCCTAGAACCAAACCCCACAGCACTGTACATGCTCTGTCACACCAACTCTCATTACCCCTAGAACCAAACTCCACAGCACTGCACATGCTCTGTCACACCAACTCTCATTACTCTTAGAACCAAACTCCACAGCACTGCACATGCTCTGTCACACCAACTCTCATTACCTCTAGAACCAAACTCCACAGCACTGCACATGCTCTGTCACACCAACTCTCATTACTCCTAGAATCAACATCCACAGCACTGCACATGCTCTGTCACACCAACTCTCATTACCCCTAGAACCAAACCCCACAGCACTGCACATGCTCTGTCACACCAATTCTCATTACCCCTAGAACCAAACCCCACAGCACTGCATATGCTTTGTCTTCTCAGGCACCTACTCTTTGGCAAGCTGTCCCCATCAACATTAAGGAAATCAACACTTATTCCAAATTAAGACTGCAACTCAAAAAACACTTCTTCATCCAAGCCAAATCTTCCTGCTTCAATGCAGGACATACTGTATCACCTAACCTATTTCCATTCTAAGTATATTCTCCTTTCTCATGATTCAGTGAAGATTGACCCGCTTTAGTGTGTATATAAATATATATATATATATATATATATATATATATATATATATATATATAAATTGCACTGTGCTCACTAGAATACATGTATATATTAATATATATATATATATATATATTTTTTTTTTTTTTCTTTCTTTTTTTAATTTATTTATTTATTTCCCGCTTGATTACCGGGGAAGTCCACTGGGTCAACTTGGCCCATTTTCAGTGGAGGCCCACGGAGAAAAGCTCCGAGATTGCATTGAAAAACAGTTTACATACTAAAGTTTACATACACATAAAAAAACTGTTTACATACTAAATTTGCAAGAAAAAAAAAATGTACATACAGGTTTTACAAGAAATGCAAGCAAGGTATGAAAATGTATTAGTAGTTTACAAATATGATTACAAGAAATACAACCTTGTACCAGATAAGAATTCTGTAGAACAGATTAAAATTAAGCTTTTTCTTGAGTACAGGAAGCAGAAATTCACTGAGAGTAAGTGTTAAGGTTGTACTGATATTTGACATGATTAGTTTGGATCCACAAAAGAAAGTGAAATATGCTTTACATGCACAATTTGAGTAGAAAGGAGTACTTTACATTTACAATATTTACATATGTTGTTGAGCAAATATAGCTCTGGGAGTGGAATAAGTAGGGAGAGTGATAAAGCAGTGGGAAATTGCAGGGAGATTTGATAGACATGAAAGAAAGTGCCCGAGGGAGATATAGAGGGCTTATGTACCAGTAGGGGGAGACTCTTGTAGCTTGAAGTGATCAAAGCTCATGTAGGGAGGAGGCAGGGGCATTTCTGTTTAGTAGACAGATGTGTGAAAAGCTGGGCCTTGAAATTTTCATAGTGTGGGGTGGTTCTTAGTGACTCAGGAAGGGAATTCCATTTTTTGCCTAGAGCATAGGAGAGGAGCAGTTGGCCAGCAGGATGTTTAGGTTTATGGACAGCTATTAAGTTCTGATGTTCAGATCTAAGGGTTCTGTTGGGAATATAGGGGGGAAGGATGTTAGTTAAAGTGGGGCATTTTGTAGGCTGAA
This sequence comes from Protopterus annectens, assembly GCF_019279795.1. Taxonomy (NCBI): domain Eukaryota; kingdom Metazoa; phylum Chordata; order Ceratodontiformes; family Protopteridae; genus Protopterus; species Protopterus annectens. The sequence continues at coordinate 613,352,129 of NC_056745.1, forward strand.
ATATGAGAGTATGTGCTATAGAGAGTTGTAGGTAATCTAAGTGGTTTGGTAGTTCTAGCCAGTTCAGCGATTGTAGGGTGAGGCAGTGGGGAGTGGAATTTTTGGATTTGGAGGCAAATTTAGAGATTTTATTGTAGCAGCTTTCTAATTTGGAGGAAATGGAGGAGGACAGGTTGGTTAGGAGAGAAGCACCATATAGTAAGGAAGGAAGGAGAAAAGTAGAGGTTAGAGTTTGCCTTGTTGAGTTGGAGAGAAAGTGATTGTTCTTATACAGCACACCTAGCTTTTGGTGGGTCTTTTTAATGTTTTGTTGTACGTGTATATCAAACTTTAAGTGTTCATCAACTATTATACCTAGCAGTTTAGCGAAGGGGACGACTTCTATAGGTGAGTTGGATTGGCTAAGAATTTTGAAGTCATTTTTATTGAAGGAATAGTTCTTAATGGGTGGGAATAGTAGAATTTTGGATTTGCTTGCATTAAGAGATAGGTTGTTTTGGTGCATCCATTTTTCAGTTTCTGAGAAAGCAGTTTGGGTTTTTGACATCAGCTCTTAGAGGTTACCGGCAGAGCAAACTAAGGTTGAGTCATCCGCGTATTGAATAATTTTGGTGTTGGGAATAGCAGTATGGAAGTTATTCATGAAGATGTTAAATAGCATAGGTCCGAGGATGGATCCTTGTGGGGTGGGTAAGAATGAAGAGATGGAGTTTTTCCATTTGACAGCCTGAGATCTGTCTAATAAATAGCTGGAGAACCAGGATAGAGTTTTAGGCGAGATGTGAAGGTTTGAGAGATGACAAAGAAGATGGTTGTGGGAGATAGTGTCAAATGCCTTGGATAGATCAAGAAAAACAGTAGAAACTAGCTGTCCTGAATCACGGACTTGGTTGACAGTATCTAAGAAAGAAATTATGATGGTTATGGTGCTGTGGCCAGGGCGGAAGCCATGCTGAGTAGGTGTGAGATTATTATGGGTCAGGAATGGCATAAGTTGGAGGTGGATGCACTTTTCAAGGATTTTAGAAATAGAGGAGAGTAAGGCAATGGGGCGGAAATTTGAGACACTGGTATTTTTCCCTCCCTTATGGAGAGGGAGAATGAAGGCTGAGCGCCAGAGTTTGGGGACATAGGATTCTTTTATTGATCTGTTTATTATGATACTGATTGGGAGAGCAATGTCATCTGCAGCATGTTTTAGAAAGGATAACTTTGTGTGTGTGTGTGTGTGTGTGTGTGTGTGTGTGTGTGTGTGTGTGTTTGTGTGTATATATATATATATATATATATATATATATATATATATATATATATATATATATACACACACACACACACACACACACACACACACACACACACAAGCACACACAAAGTTATTTTCTATGTAATCAGTCTGTACTCTGTTGTTGCTTATTTTTCTTTATTGTTTGTTTTGGAAATGTGTTATTTTTATTTAATATTGATCAGTGCACTATTCCAGTAAACATATATAAAGAAAGAAATAAAGAAAGAGAAAAAATTGTATGTTATTAAATGTGGATGATAAATGAATGCAAAATTTGTAAATAACATAACAAAGTTAAGGCTTTCAGATCTCCTGAAGGAGCAATCCAGCAGGAGCTTCACAAACAGTTCTTATCCATAAATTCAGTGGCAATGAAATATAATAGTTCAGCTTTGTTGTACCGAAATCACCCACAGAGTTTAGCAGCCAGGATTAAAGAAATGGAATAGGCCAACAATGTTTCCAAACCATACACAAATTGCACATAGGCCTGAAAACATTCTACTGCACGGAGATAATAGATGTTGGTCAATATAATAAATAATCAAAAGCATATTGCACATGTCTTGTCAGTAGCATTTTGCATATGTGACAATTATAGTCCTACTTCTTACAGGTAACAAAATGGCAGGTATGGTTGAGTACAAATACAACAGTATACATACCAAGGAAAGTAGTAACAGACAACATGGAAGCAAATATGCTGAGATAGTTCTTTCCTATAAAGATGGGAATTTCTCAACTGTAGTGAAAGAGGATGAATTGAAATTCAGTACTTACACAATAGAAACAAATAACAGCCCACACAAAAATATGTGAACTGTACTAAATGAATCAGATTTGGTTTCAAGTATTGATGATCTCTCCTTGAAATGCACAATCGGATAAAAACTATGAAGGCTAAAGACAGTTCCATGCTATAATGTGATAAAGTCCTGATTACAGCCCACATGACTCATCTACAGTAGAAACCATGGCACTTGACAGGCTATTGGCTGTATGGAGCTGATATAGGAATAAACAGCCAATGCCATCTTTGGCCATTGGGGTGGAGTTAGGGGATTAAGTAAGCTTTGTATCAGTAGTGCCCTCGAGAGGAAGGTCCAGGCAATATACTTCATATGCAGAGGTATTCAAAAGCACAGACACACAATGGACCACTTATAGTCCAGCCAAGCATCTCAGGTGTGTGAACATGAGTCCTGAGATCAGCAGAGCAGTCACTGTACCATGCTTGCTGACCAATAGGGGAGAACTGATTTCCACTTAGATGAGTATATACTCCATTCTCAACATTAATGCTCTATCAATGAGTTCAAGTAAACTGTGAGAGAATTTATATCTCACAGTTAGTGCAAACGACTAAGACTTTGAACAAGATGCTTCTTGTAGTCAAGGGTTCCACCTCCTTTTGTCAAATATGTGAATTTGACAAGTCACTTAACCAGACTGTGCTCCTGAATTGCCTCTGAAATGGGACAAATATGCTTTCTGAGATTACCCATTTTACAAATGTATCAAATTAAAATAAACGGTTAAGCTTCTAATACCATTCTAACAGTAGTCTCTGACAGTGAAAACTCCACTCTATGAAGGGTTTGTGTGCATGTTTAGTTTGCAGATCCAGTTCCTTTGTAGCACTCATTATGAGTTTTCCTTGACAATATCTATCCTATTACTCATCCTCTGTCTTGAAATGAACAGTGAATAAACCTTATCAAATGAAGATAATGTAACCTGAGTCCAGATAAAAAAAATACCTCCTTAGCTCTCTTTCAGTAACATGGACAGAAATAATCTGTATTCTGCTTTGGGAATTTCAAACCCTCCGCACTTTCACCATTTCCCACTGAGAGAACATTCCCAGAGTATAAGTGCTAGGTTTTTAAAGCAGTAGGTATATATTGGGATGCAGCAGCACAATGAATTAAGCAAGGTGAAGCAGGATAGCATTGGCCATCAAATTTTAAACTACTAGTAAACAACCCAGTATTTTATTAGTCTTACTGCCTTCTGGCATGAGTGAGGCTGAAACCTCCTGCACTGTCAGCAGGAGTTTCTTCTGTTGTACTGTGACTTTGTTCAAAACATTAAGTGATTGCAACGTGTACACAGAAGATTTAATCATAAAAATCCACAATCACTAAGTGCTGTCTAAACAATATACAGTTTTCTAAATAGATGCAGTATAGGAGCAAACTTTGTCCAGTGTAGCAAACTCATTTAATAATGTTTCATCCGGAATGGTTATGATATACTATTTAATTCAGCAATGCAATACCATTTTTCTAGCCTATACTTCAGTATTACAAAGACCAAAGTGTTTTTTTTATCTCATTTACCGAAAGGCATAGGATGCCTCATTCATAACTTAAAGGATTACCAAAAGTGCTCTTGTTTCACAAAGACCAATACATATTTGTATTTTCATAGAGTATTATATAACATTATTGTATGTTTCTTAGGATTTGCTGTTGTACAGTAATGAATCCTGCTTATACTTTGTACATTTTAAATGTTGCATTAAATGATTATAATGGTATTGAAAAAATATTTACACATGCTGAATATCTTTAACAATTTGTTCCAGTTATATCTGATCTACTTAACACAAATACAGAGCAAAATGTCACAGTCTCATTTCTTCTTAGTTCATGCAAATTAATATCTTGGCTCACTGCAAGTACAGAAAGAAAACTTTCCTCAAGAGACTATATCATCAACTAACATTTTGCTTTGTCCAGAATGCAAATCCCATCTTTAACATGCCTAACCAGGAATACAATGGATGTTGTTGTGATCTTGCAAGCATATTGATTGATTTTTTTCTGCTTCATCTGCAAAATTATAAAATTCTGTTACATTTTTACTTATTCTGTGCTTGTTACATCTTCTGTTGTACAGCCCTTAATGTACATTTTTATTAATATTCTCTAGATATTTAGTTCACTTTGAATTCTTCTTGCTTTTATCTGTCTCATACCCAAAATACCTATTTTAATGTCTTTCAACTTAATAATTGACATGCAACACTCTGTATAAAGAGAAAATTTCTACTGCCTGTTAGCTGATGACTTACTATGCACATTCAGAATAAACAAATGAGAATGCTTCAAATGGTAACTGATCATACTAAAGCAGGTAAATAGCAGTTGTTTCAAGAGTATTAGTTAATGAATTGACTGAACTGTGCATATTTTTATGGATTTCACAGTAATAATCAACTCCAGAGAATGTAACTTTGCCTTTTTTCCTGGGGAAATAATTAAAAGTAGTGTACAATGTCAGTTTACCCCGAAGACAACAAATAAGGATAATTAGAACTTTTTTCTTATCTCATTCCATAAAAGAGAAGTCAGCTGGAAAATCACTGCACTTTTATCTCCTGGTTCATGCTACTGTTGACAGTTCCTTGAGGCACTCACTGACTTTTACTATTATCTCAGTGCATCTAAATCTTCTGAAGTGTTCCTTTATTGTTTCTCTATTTTTAATACAACAAATAAAAACTCAAGAAACACACAATACAGTCCCATACATCATCAGAGGTCTATGCTTTGTCAATAGCAGCAGTGACCTATTCTGATAATTGTATCTAGAAGCTACGTTTTTATGGAGCCTGTGCTAAGAACAAATATTGCGCATTTCTCTTCAGATCATCAGTTCATTGGTTATATCTCTTGAGTCTTAGGAGTTATCAATTATTATTGCAATTCTATTTTGATTTTAATTTGAAATAAGGGAAGCTTTATAGAAAATGACAAAAATGTGTCTGACTTTTTTGTTTGGTTATGCTAATTTAACAGCTTATGTAATACTGAATATTATTTACACTACTGATTTCATTATTATATACTGTATGATCATAAGCATTACTACACACACAGTGACACAATTCACATTTAATGAATTATAAGCCACTTCTATGGTGCAAAGGGGTAAAGCCTGACTTCATTACAGGCAGCCTCAGTAAGATTAGCGGCTGGCTGAAGAGGATGGGAGGGAGCAAATGCGACAGGTCATGTACTCTGAAGTCAGTGAAGAGAAGGCAGATCTAGCTCACCGTATGTGTCACATTTAGCAGAGCACTACTTGTTACCATAGTGAAGTTTCAAGCCTGTGCTGCCTTAGTACATTTTACACTTTTCATCAATAAGGGCATATTTCCTCTCAGGAGGCAGTAAGTGCGGTTTGGAGAAGCTGCTAAGAGGTTGTTCCTAAACGGACAGGGAGGGTCAACCCTCCAGGACCAGCAAGTCGGCTTGCTCCCTAGCACCTGATTTTCACAAGGGAATGAAGGGCAAATAGGGATTCCTGGGAAAGGCTCTCACCTATCACAGGAATACCCAGCTCTCCCAGCTGTGTGATGGCAGATCCTCTGAGAAGCAACAAAAAGAAAATACAATAATGAATTGCAATCAGAAGAGGGTGCAATAGTTGTGAGGGGAGAATGTCTAAACTGTTATAAATTGTATGGCTCATGCCAAAGCATCATCTGAAAAGATTAACATTTTACAATGCTGTAAGCATGCTGTGTATGGCATACTAACTATGCATGGCACACTAACTGTGTATGATATACTATGTATGGCATACTAACTGTGTATACACTTGAAAAAATCCACAAACGTCTGAAAGCAAGGAAACCAAAGAACAAGGCAGAAGCCCTCACAGTCCTGAACGCAATTTATTAAAACAGAAAATCCTGGCGTTTCGCCACACACATATGGTGTCTTCTTCGGAGGATACAAAGGCAACCAAACACAAGCAGTTAAATACTGAAAGTTAATTGAAGTCAACTGCTATCAATTAACCACAAATTATGCAACAAGATGCCTGCATTAAACTGAAGAAGTAAAATGCAAAAGCCTCAGGCATAGTTTAAATACATGCTAAACTGTTGATGTAGTAAAAGACTGTGACAATACAAAAAAACACAATATTTTGACACAGTCAAACCCAAGTAAAATTCAGTATATTTCCTAAGAAATAAAAATACACAAGAAAAAAGTGTCACAAAATTATATGTACATTTAAAAAGCAAAATGCTAAATAGTCATTCCCAAGTATACATTATTTTAAAAAGGGAACGACATAATAAAACAAATGAATAACTTTTACTAAAAATTAATATAAATTCCAAAGATGTAGACAACCCACATCTAAAGTGTGACCTTAAAATTAAGTAAAAGTACTAAGTGTAAATATAACAACCTAGGCCAAACCTTGCTAGGTCAAATACCAACAAAAGGTAGGAAACAGTGCCACCAAGTGGCTTGACACTGTACCCACACATAGTGGGCTAATGCAAAAGGACTAAATCAAAGGTGTCAAGGCAAATATGATTCTTAAAATAAAAAGGGACAACTATCTCATACACGATTTTAATTTGAGATAAGGTGCAATATTACAGCTTTCATTCAACCCGGAGGGTAGAAAGCGTTAAGCTTAAGTTGCCAAAGCAATTCATTTGTCTCAAGTATAAGAGCATTAGGTCCACCACGAGGATGAACAGGAGGTGGTCAATCCCCATGAAAAGAAAGCATGCCCAGGAAAAGAACAGATATGCTTGGCAAGGGCATTATCAAGTCTCTTATTCCTGATGGCATATAAGTGCTGATACAATCTGTCTTTAAGCCTTCTATCCGTCTTTCCGACGTAGAATGCTGGACAGCATGTGCAAAAAGCAATATAAACTACTGTTTTCGTATCACAGGAAATACGATGATGTATAAAATATTTCTTTCCTTCAATGCAAAAACTACTACCTGTTTTAATATGTGAGCAGAAGTTACAGAAGCTGCAGGCAAAAGAACCATTAATTCTAGCACTACAGGTGCCATAAGGAGTCTGTAACAATTCTTTGATGTTTCTACCTCTTCTAAACACTACAACAGGTCTATCACCTAACTTCTCACCTACAGGTGCATTACTGGTGATAAAAACAGTTTTAAACAAAATGTTCTGTATTGCATACGAGTTCACCCCAAATGTGGAAATGAAACTACAAGTAGAGGCCCTATGAGAGGCAGGTTCAATAGGAGGCGTGGCATCGGAAAAAGTTGCCAGAGGCACTAGATCTGGACCGCCACAGTGAAAGGCAACTCTTCTTGAAGCAAGAGGTCTGTAAACCCACTATTTCTTTTATTCAAGACCTCTTCTATTAGTTCAGACACAAGAGTAGCTGGATAGCCACGGTTGACAAAGAGATTTGTCAAAATTGACATTCAACGTTAAAGTCTGACAATTGACTACAAATTCTCACGGCCCTCACAAGCTGCCCTTTGACTATTGCTTTTCTAAGTTTAAAGGGGTGAGAACTGGTGTAATGAAGGAAGGAATTCATTATGTATCTTTCCTGTAAATTGTGGAAATTAACCTTCCTGTAATACCGCCCTAGTCAGTTTTACATCAAGGTAATTCATACTAACACCATCAAACTGAAAAGTGAATTTAAGCGGTGTTGTACTATTGATGTAATCGACAAAACTCTGTGCTGTTAAATGATCACCCCTAAAAGAATAAAAATGTCATCAAGGTAACGAGTATAGTAGAAAAGTTTACCATTCCACTCTGAGTTGTTTAAAACAAAATTTCTTTCCCAATAGGACATAAAAGGTTGGCTACGGCTGCCCCACATGGGGAGCCCATGGCAACCCCTCTTTTTTGAATGTAAATGTCTTTTTCAAACAGTAAATAATTTGATGACAAAATGATGTTAAGCAACTCAGTAACATTATTAATGACATTAATAGGAGCCTGAAGCTCACGCAAAAGCAAGTCAATCCACTCAATGGCCTCCTGGTGTGGTATGGATGTATAAAGATCGACCACGTCTATGGTCAAAAAGTTAACATCCATATCCAACTCAAGCCCATTTAGGTCAGAAAGAAAAGACCTTCTGATTTTCTGTTTTAATAAATTGCGTTCAGGACTGTGAGGGCTTCTGCCTTGTTCTTTGGTTTCCTTGCTTTCATACTAACTGTGTATGATATACTATGTATGGCATACTAACTGTGTATGGTATACTAGCAATGTATGGTAACTATGTAAGATATACTAACTATGCATGGCATACTAACTATATATGGCTTACTAATTGTGAATGGTATAGTAACTGTGTATGGCATACTATGTATTTCCTACTAAATGTGTATGGTATACCAACTGTATATGGTATACTAACTGTGCATGGTATACTAACTGCTTATGACATACTAACTATGTATGGCATACTTACTGTGCATGGTTTACCAGCTGTGTATGGTATACTAACTATGTATGACATACTAACCACATATGGGATACTAGCTATGTATGGCATACTAACCACGTATGGTATATTAACTGTGTATGGCATACTATGTATATGGTATACTAACTGTGTATGGTATATTAACTATGGGTGGTATACTAACTATGTATGGTATACTAGCTGTGTATGGTACACTATGTATGGCATACTAACCACGTATGGTATATTAACTGTGTATGGCATACTGTGTATATGGTATACTAACTGTGTATGGTATACTAACTATGTATGGTATACTAACTGTGTATGATATACTATGTATGGCATACTAACCACATATGTTATACTAACCATGTATGTCATACTATGTATGGCATACTAATCACTTATGGTATACTAACTGTGTATGGCATACTAACTGTTTATGGTATACTAACTGTTTATGGTATACTAACCATGTATAGTATACTATGTATGGTACACTAACTTTGTATGGTATTATATCTTTCACTCTGGTTATTACTAATGCTAGTCAAGTAATATGTACTCTGGGGTACACAGTATTCTGTCAGTCTTAACATTACTCCTAACAGAGTCCTGGCAACACCTATTTATTATCTGTTAAGAAATCTATCCATAATAAAACAACAATGTTTTGGATTTGATTTATTTAATACAAACTCCTAGCACCTTAACCAACAGTATTTCAGGGAGAGAAATACATTTAAAACAAGACGTAATATATATAATATATATATATATATATATATATATATATATAATATATATATATATATATATATATATACACACAATATACATTACAGAATATAATTACAGAATATCAAGTGTGCACAACTGATTACACTGCATTTATGTATTTGTTTCTGAAGAAGTCTTATCCATCAATAAAAGATGAAAGCGCTAAAGCACTAGTTCATCATACGTGTTTTATTTTTTTGTTTTATAGTTCGAGGTTTGTTTCTCGTGGTCAGGGTGTTTTATGTTTTTATTTGTCCAGGACCCTCTTTGGTGAATGGGAGGAGGGTGTATTTTAACTCATTCCCTCCAGTAAAGCTCTTTTAAGTGTGTACCTTTAACTCCCAATGGATGTGGCTTCAGCCTTTAACATACAAAGTTATCACTTTACAGTTCTAGCAAATATTAATTGACAGAGGTCATATATTAATACGATTGTGTTTGCCATCATGTATGCTTTAAGATAAAATATTCTGATACCTTCTATGTAGCGTGGTTTTGGAATTATTAATGCAAATATGAACAGGCAATATTTGACACTAGAGGCACAGTAGGAAGTAACTGCAGAAATGCCTGGAGATGTCACTCAGCTGCAATGAGTTAGGAGGGAAGGGAGGGAGGGGAGTTTTGGTGTGAGAAAGTCAGGTAGCAGGGACTGGGCTGTTGGACAATAAGGGGTTAAGTGGTTTGAAAGGTTAAGGGGAAGTGAGGTAGGTTTGGGAGGGACTTAGGTTATATATTTGGGAGCAGAGGAAGTGGTGTCACATTTAGGTGTGAGTTGGTAAGCTGGTGAAGCTAACCTACATCCGGATGACCTTGTAGGTACTTCAGTAGTTGTGTGTGTGTGTGTGTGTGTGTGTGTGTGTGTGTGTGTGTGTGTGTGTGTGTGTGTGTGTGTGTGTGTGTGTGTGTGTGTGTGTGTGTGTGTGTGTGTGTGTGTGTGTGTGTGTGGTGTGTTATTTATTTATTTTTTTATAATAATAATAATAATAATGAGGATGAGGCAGTGGGGCTGGTGTAGAATAGGAGAGAGCAGGAGGAATGGGAGGATGGCTACGTGAATGGAGAGGGGGGTTGACGAGTGAGCAAGGGTCGCATGGTGTGTGACTGAAGAGAGCAAGGCCATGGGAGTTGTTGAGTGATTAGGGGCGTGCTTTTAGCAGGAAATATGGAGGTTTGTGTCTGTCTTACCTCAGCTGGTCACTAGTCTTCATTTGAGGAGGTTCGGTGGTTTTCTTGCTTCCTTGGTGGTCTTGTGGCGCGGTGTGGCTCCTTGCTGTTGAGGGGATCCTTGTTTTGGTTGTTGGAGGTTGCAGTGGTTTTGGATTGCTTCCCTGCTGTTCCCTGGTGGCCTAGTGGTGTATTGTTTGTCTGGCGGGGGTGGATTGGTTCTAGAGGTCTCAGGTCTGCATTTCCTTGTTGTTGGAGGGATCCTTGTTGGGTCGCCTGTGCCCTGGGTGGGTCCGTTTGTGGTCGCTGGTCTTCATTGAATTCCGGACAGTTTCCCAGCCCAAGGAAAGGCCAACTGGGTGGCGGAGGTGTGCACGCATGCACAGTGAGGAGCGAAGCCATTAGAGTGGCATGTCAGGAGAATTTGAGTTTTAGTTAGACTGCGATCTGGTGGGAAGAACAGCTCGGTCAGAGCTGTGTACTGTATAGGCTTAGGCCTTTATAAAAAAAAAAAAAAAAAAAAAAGAAAAAGGGAGTTTTTCGTGGAGTTGGGACCTCTCCCTTAAATATATATAAGAAATGTATAGATATATATATATATATATAATGAAATGTAACATTGGCCAGAGCTCCCCTATCGGGTGGATATACATTAAAATAAATAAATAAGGACACCACAAGAGGGAGTGTTTGAAGAGGAAAAGAACAGAATAAGGTAAACCATCATGTGAGGGGGTGGCAGGAGGGTTCCTTGGGTGGAAGTGAACTGGGAAGATGTCACTAGGATATAGATAAAAAAAAAAAAAAAGAAAAAAATGACATTAAAAATAATGCACAGATATGTAAGCTGATCCAGGATTTTGGTTCTTTGGCTTGCAACGTGTTGGTTGCTGGCAGGTTGCTGTGACTGCATTGCATAAGGTTTGATACCTTGCTAACATGCCGGTTATAGGCTGTAGTGTTGAATGGAAGGGGGTGGATGCAGGGAGCATGTGGTTATGCTCCGGAGCCACATAGTCCTGTTCAGTGTCTCTAAGAACTACATGATACCTATCTAAAACAGTTTTCAATTGTTTGTCCACATAGATGGACAAAGGCTCAGTGAGCCATCCTGAACCAGACACTATAGGCCTAAAACTAGGAAGAGTGGGGTTTTTGTGAATTTTAGGTAGACCATACAACTTGGGAACAAGTGGAAATTCCACATTAAAATATGTGTATAGCTCACGCGTAATGAGTCGAGTCTCATACAAAAACATTCATGCAACCCCAAAAGAACATTCTGTTGTATTTGTTCAATAACACACAAATTGATCTGTTTGTAAATGGAAGAATCATCTAACATTCTAAGCATTTGCTGTGTGTAATAGTCAACATTTAATATCACAACAGGTCCCCCCTTATCAGCAGGCCTAATAACAATTTCATCATTGCTTTGTATATTTCTTAAAGCTTGATGTTCATCATGGCTCAAATTATCATGCAAAACATGTCTCTGAGTATTAAAATACTTATATAGATCATTTTCACATGCTTTCACAAATACATCAATCATAGCTGAAAAATTAGGCATGAAACTGCTTGGTTTCGAAAAAATATTCTTTTGAGTTGTATTTACATTTCCAAAAGTCATTCATAAAGCTGTGTTCCTCGCAAACAATCTGAACTGTAATAAAGTCTCATCAGCACTTGCAACATTAGATGGTACATATCCCAAACATTTGGTGAGCAACGAAACTTCAGATGCAGACAATAAACAGTCAGATAAGTTCCATACTAACCGTTTTGTGGACAAACAATTGAGAACTGTTTTAGATAGGTATCCCTTAGTTCTTAGAGACACTGAACATTTTCTGCATGATTTATACTTGAGATTTGGTCAGTCATGCTGTCCATCCACAATCTTGGTGAGTTTAGATGTTGAGGCCTTATTTACATGCATTCCGAATACTGAGGGCATTAACATGATTAAAAACTATTTGAATAGGGATGGCACATTCAGTGAACAACATATAGACTTATTGTGCTATTTACTGGAAGTCATTCTAGAGAATAATATCTTTGTGTTTGAGGGAGCATATTACTGGCAACAGAAGGGTGTTGCAATGGGAAGTAGCTGCACTAATAGTTATGCGAATCTAGTTATGGCTGAATGGGAGCGCAGCAATATTAGTGACGTTCTGGGTGTTGATCTCATTTTCTACAGACGTTTTGTAGATGATGTCTTTTTTGTATGGGAAAATAATGAGTCCTCTTTATTGAGGTTCATAAAATACCTCAATACTAGTAGTACTTTTTTACAGTTCACGCATAAGTTCTCCCATACAAGCACTGAGTTTTTAGATGTCACAATTTTTACTAATAGTGAAGGTGTCTTCAGCACAGAGTTGTAGAGGAAGGACTGTTATTGCCCGTCTTTCTTGCATAGGACAAGTATGCATCCTCAACATGTTTTTTCGAGTGTAGTACATGGACAGACTCTGAGAGTAGCAAGACTGACATGTAATAATGATACACTCCATGGGAGTCTAGAAACTCTTAAGTCTGAGGTCATGGGTCATGGGTATGAAGAGAAGGATGCATCTGGAGCTATAAATAAAACCATGAAGAAAAGAGGTGGTAGAGCTAAACCCTATTTTTCGAGAAGTGATAATGTAGTTAGGTCTAACCGTAAGCACTTACAAGGGGTACCACTGATATTATCATACAGCTCTGACGTTAGGCACATTAGGAACGTTTTGTATAAGAATTGGTATATTTTGCATACAGATCAGTCTATTATGGAAATAGTAGGTGCACGTCCAAGAGTGGTATATAAAAATAAGAATACACTTAAACAACTCTTATGCTATCCTAACAACAAGCAATTTCAACAGTCCCCATGTAGAGGTACTATGAGATGTAAAGCTTGTAATTTTTGTGGGTTTATCAACGAGAGTGGGCATTTTGTACATCCTGATACTAAACGGGTATGGAAGTTTAATGTGCAGGCTGATTGTAATACTAGAAACATCATTTATTTGGCTCAATGCAAGACATGTCCCAAATTTTATGTTGGAAAAACGAACAGAAGGCTTCGCGAATGAATAAGGGATCATATTTATTACACTACGAAAGAATTAGCGTATAGTGCTACATTCTTTCTCATATCAGGTTATACAAGTGATATATAGCAATATAAGGCTAGGAGATATTTATGCTGTCACTGATACAGCAGAAATGAAGTGGATATTTAGACTTGGAGCACATTTAGGCTCTGGCCTTAATGATACTGTGTCCATTAAGCCAGCACTTAAGGCACGTAAGTTGCCGAAGAAGTGAGCCTATAAGATTGCATTAATACACTGCTGGTCAATGTTGTTTAGGCATTTTGTATTTTTATTCTATCATATATATATTTTTACATATTTCTTTGAATTTTAATGAATTCTTAATGATGTTTGGATTTTTATTGGTCCATTTGAATTTGTATGGATCTATTTAATGTGTCCTTATTTGTATAACATTGTCTGATGAAGCACTGAAGGGTGTGAAAGAGCTTACAACTACAATAAATTGTTTCTGGTTTTACCCGCCAGTGTCTCCGTGTTTCTGCACAGCCTATTTTGGGTCTTTCAATTTTTTTGTGTATTGCTGTGCAGTTTGTCACGGAGTACTTTCTTTCTTTGGATATATATATATATATATATATATATATATATATATATATATATATATATGTGTGTGTGTGTGTGTGTGTGTGTGTGTATGAGTGTGTGTGTGTGTGTGTGTGTATTTGTATATTTATGTAAAGAAAAGATAAAAAAATTAAATAGCCCATCAATCAACAATGGACTCATTTCAAAAGATACACTTTCTCTTTTTGCTTTTTGAATATTAAAGCATATGTAAGACATCAAATGTTTTTGAAATACAATTTTTTGTGGTCAGTCAAGAAAGACATGTATTGGTTATGTTTGGAAGCAATTTTGTTTTACAATTAATTTCATTTCTTATTCCATTCCTCACGATAAAGTTGCAAGTCACTTTTCAAAAGATACAGATTACAGTGTGAGGACTGATTTTCTAGTTTTACTACTTATTCAGTTTTCTCTAACTATGACCAGAAAATTACATCATTGTAGTTATTGAACAATGATTTACATATTGCAAAGAATTATGTGTAATTAAAATAACTTACCTGTTTAGGCAAGTTTTTTCTCATTTAATTGTGGTTTCACTAATATATCATTACAAATTAATTTTTAGTGAACTTGTTCCATCTACAAGAAGTAGTTGACAACTTGCCTTTCAAAAAAGTAAGAAACTACTTGTGATACATATAAAGCAAAAACAACCAGTCAAACATGGCAGAGTAAAACCAAACTAATTTATTAAAACACGCAGCCCAAAAGATAAGCAGTTTCACACGCCCATACACACTAGGCGCTTAATCAGATCTACAAAGTAACAATTAAACAAGCACTTAAATTTAGTTACCTTACAAGAGCACGTGATTTTAGTAGAGGTTTTAAAGGGACCATTCTGTTCAGTCCAATACCACTATCAGCTTGTAATGCAATAATCCATTTAGTCTCAAGGCACTCCATTTTTGTTTTAGTATCACCACCACCTCTTTTATTACACTTAAAAAGTTCTAAGACCATAAACTTAAAACAGTGTTTACTACTATTATTAAGACATGTTTACTCAATGCATTTCTTGATTCAAGTTTCCTAATTGTATTCAAATGTTTATATATACGTTCTTTTAAATATCTGTTAGTTTTACCAACATAGTAGCTGTGGCACAATACACAAAACCTTAAGTATACAAGATTACAACTGTTGCAATCAGCATAAAATCGAAAAACATAAGACCTGCCAGTGATAGGATGTATATATTTTACACTGCTATGAATATGCTTACACATTCTACAATTCCTGCAAGGGTGGGTACAAAACCTATTCGATTTCAATACATTCCTATTAAAAAGTTTATAGCAAAGTAACATTTTCAGAAATTTGTTGTTTTTAAAACAGAACTATGGAAGATTGCCCAAAAAGGCCTTACATCTTTCATCGGAAGTAAGAACCTGCAGGTTTTGTCTAATAATCTCAGACAAGACAAAAACTGGTCAGGGAGGCTGCCAAGAGACCTACAGCAACACTGAAGGAGCAGAAGGAATTTCTGCAAGTACTGGTTGTGTACTAAATGTGACAACAATCTCCCATATTCTCCGTATGTCTGGACTAAGAGGTAGGGTTGCAAGACGGAAGCCTTTTCTTACACAGAAAAACATCCAGGCCTGGCTAAAAATTGTAAAACAATACAAGTCACCCAAAAGCATTGGGAAAATGTGTTATGGTCTGATAAGACCAAGGTTGAACTTTTTGACCACAATTCCAAAAGGTACGTTTGGCGCAAAAGCAGCACTTTGCATCACCAAAAGAACACCATCCCCACAGTGAAGCAAGTCGGTGGCAGTATCATGTTTTGGGGTTGCTTTTCTTCAGCTGGAACTGGGGCTTTAGTCAAGATGGAGGAAATTATGACCACTTCCAAATACCATTCACTTTTGGCCCATAACCTTCAGGCATCTGCTAGAAA